>NC_081353.1:10286439-10332495 GCF_029784015.1 Lycium ferocissimum
CCGTAAAAGGTCCTCCCGCTTACCCTTCACCGGAACCATTATACGGTCCATTATACGGGCTATATAAATTTATACGGTCCGTATAACTGACCGTATAATTCCACCAGTGACGGTCCTTCCCTGTGATGGTCCTACGGTCCATTATACGGTCCGTATAATGAGCCGTATAATCCACCAGCCACTGAACTTGTTTTCGTCACTTCGTTTGATCTCCAATCCTTACGGAACCTTCTTAACACTTGTTTAACACTTCATTACCAATCTGAGGGGCATTATAATTCTTTCCCAACACATCATTAAGTTGTCATCAACTTCCTACTCATAAACCCTTTCCGATACTTATCGTATACGTGGCCTTCTCTTGGCAACTTTCTCATCTAACATCGAATGCCTTTCAAATCTCATTTAGAATCATCAATTGCTATTTCTTACTTATCGAAATATCGTATACCTCGTATTCCTCATTAGCCTATTCACTATACATCAACGGAAAATCTTCCGAGGTGTAACAATGACTGAATTTTGTCCAAAGCCCATACCATGAACTCTTTTTTATGTTAATTTATTTTCTCTAGTGTCAAAAATTTAAAGTTAGAACGTTGTCTTTACATTAGAACTGAGGCTTATCTAGTTTTGTGTCATCACATCCCAAGTCTCTGTTTGTTGTTTGAAGCCTATCTAGCCTGCATGAGACCTCACGTTGATAACCTTTTACTGATTCTATATCTCAAAATGCTCTGCTTTGAATGATCATAGGTAGTATGCATGAATCACAATACAATGAGCTATTATTTTCTGTAATCTTCTTCCCTCCCTTATTTGAACAATGACTTGAGATTTGGAGTAACCTATCCTGTCAGTGCATATTTGTGTTGATCTTTGTTCAGTTGATTAAGTGAAAATATGGCATGATTGATTGAGTGTTGATATAGTTCACATGTGGATATTGGTAGGGTTGTATAGGGATTTAAGTAACTCTAAAAGATGCAAAATATGAATCACCAACTAATTATTGTTTGTTTAATGTGTTAACACCTAATTGTAGATTAAATGGCCTAGATAACTTTTGGTTATGCTTGTTTTGACCATAAGTCCTTAAGGGTTTAAGCAGGACCTAGTGAGGTCAACTATGGTAGAATTATGATAATGCTAAGTTATTCTAAACCCTCCCAAGGCTCTTAGTGGCTGTCACTGGGGTATGGAAATGAAATCAGAAGAAGGGAGGGTCTTGGGAGATTAAAAGGTGAGCCTGGGCATGAACTGGTGGTAATGACCAATGGAACCCAGGATCCTTTTTTACTGAAAGAAGGATCCAGGAAAAGGAGATGGGGATGTGTTGACCCCACCTTATCCTATTTCACTTTCAGGACCCCGAGGTCCTTCTTTTTCTTTTGAACTTCTTTCCATGTTCCTGGGACACACAAGGGACTTTGGATGGATTAGGAAAGCTTGATTATATCTGGAAAAGGGTACACTTAGACTAAACCAACTCTTGTTGTTACTTGCAAAGCTCAAAGCATGTGTTTAACTATGTTTTTTTAGAGGGGTTTAGTCTGAAATGATCAATTATCTATATTGATATTGTTTTAAGTGAGTTGATTGATAAAGAAGTAGGATTAGGGAATGTATATGGATGGATTTAAGCCACATTGACCTTGAGGAAGTCTTTTAAAGGCCCCTCGGGGTAGGGATTGGGAAGAACCAAGGTAAAACTTGGTTCACAGTACCTCTCCCTCAAATAAGAGGTGCCATGGCATGCCTCAAAGATCCTGTGGGGCGCATATCCACTTCTCACATTGCTCTCATTAGGTTCATATACTGCCCTGAGTTGTTTTTGGTTGTGCCATGAGTATGCATGCGTGGTTATGCCCCTATAGTTAGTTCTTCTGATCATTTATATTCATACACCTCAGGTTCATTTTATTTATATTGCACTCATTGATCTTATGTATTGCCCCTAATTGTTTCTTGGACATCCCATGAGCTTGTGCGATTGGTTATTCTTCTACTCACTTTCTATTTATGTCCTGGAGCTAGTTCCTCTTTGATTATTCTGTGTATATAGAACCTTGACTCGCTTTACTTACCCTACACCCATCAGTTCTATGTATTGCCTCTGATTACATTATATTTACGTGTCTCTCTGCCATACTATAATTATAGGCTGCTGCTTATTATCTTCTCTTATATGGTTACATTAGTGGGGATAAGGAAATTCTGGGGAGAGGTCTAGTCTTAGCCTTTCCCTGATGTCCAGCCATGCCTGGGGTTCACGAAACCCCTTGGAACTTGTGCGGAATCGGGATTGGGGGGGGGGGGGCAACGACTCTTCCCTCCCTTATTATCCAAATCCCTGCCAGTGGGGCCTCATAGTGTGTATAGATATACATAGATACCTTACTCCATGACTTGTGAATGTGTTTGATATATGTATATATATATATATATATATGTGCTTGTATAGTTGAAAGTGTGATAAGTTCTGTATCCCTAAACTAACCGGGTTCCTTTTTCCTTTTCACCCTTCTCACTGCATGGCCACTCGGGTCAAGACACAACCTTTGGCCTAATAAAAAAAATTCTTTTTTTGAAGAACATTGAGTCCTCGAAAATGGAATTAAATAGCGGGTGCGCAGAAAGCCCAGCCATGGGTTAAAATGGCCAACTAGTGGCTTGGTACTCCCCTAGCCTTCCCTTATCTTTTTATTTTGATTCATTTTCTTTTATTTGAGTCTTGTTGGTATTTGTACAAAAAACTTAAAAACTACTCATATTATACTTGTGGAATCTTTATGTTTATGAACTAGCCGTCTTAGGACAACGGTACACATGTCGTTTAGATGACTTTAGGTCCCCAAACGACTTTTAAATCGCGATTGGTATAACGTTTTCTAAACCCGAGCAGACGATTAATAAAATAATTTAGGCACAGTTTTATAAATACTAATAAAGGGATGAAAAGGATTTATAAAAAGGGATATCAATAGTCACAAGTATTATGACACTTTTATTTCAAATCAGCCCTTTTAAACAAACCTTACAAAGGTTTAAAAATTGAATTTTAAATTGGACTAAAGATTTGGAATTCAAAACAGGTTTAAAGAGATAAAAGGAGATTTTGGGCTGAGGCCCACTTAAATAAAAAACTGGTTTAAAAAGTGAAATTTTCAGAAAAACTTAGAATTCTCTTTGGGCCAAGGCTGGACAGACTTTCTTGTTGTCATAAGGCAAATGTTATAATTTTGAGATTAAATTCAAGACCAAGTCTTCAAATTTGTAATAATGCACACCTTCTTAAAAACAAATACGCTTCAAACAAAACATTCGTATATACAAGTTCTTAGATAAGGCGTTCCAAACATATTAAACGGATCGACCCAAACCAACTATGAGTTAAGCACGGACAAATTATGTATACTTAAACGTAAAGATTTTACATCTTTTCCTTATAAATAACATGTATTAAAGGATGAAAAAAAAACTATACTCTCTTTACAAACAACATATACGATCCTTGTATATAAAAGGAAACTATTTACATTCGAATATGTCACGACCTGACTAGGGGGCCATGACGGGCACCCGGAGCTGACTATCGAGCACCACTCATTATGCTAATCGTCACTCCCCACCTAAACACATATACTCTTCAAAGCAATATATAAATATACATAGGCCCTCATGGCTGCAAAAATGATATACAAGAGTGTACAATGTAGTCATTAAGGGACATCTACTACCCACACATATGTATCTACGAGCCTGTACTAGAGTACTAAGATAGAAGGACGGGACAGGACCCCGTCGTGCCCATATATGTACACAAAAGAATACATTAATAACTGGCACCTCCAAAATAGTGGGGTGCTCCTGTATAGCTGCTGATAGACTCCTATGAATCTGGGCCACCTCCCTGTCTACCTGTGGGCATGAACACAACGTCCAAAAGGAAAGGACGTCAGTACGAACATTGTACTGAGTATGTAAGGCATGAACAATAATAACATATCGAAGTGATAAGGAGACATCAAGTAAAGAAACAACCTGTAGCGGAATGTCACTTAAGACTGAGTAATGCATGCTAACTTACATCATAAACATCATCATATCAAGTATGTATATATAAGCACATATATACACGACCATATACACTATATATATATATATACCGATATATATATACATATATATATATATATATATTTATATATATCATTAGCCCCCGACGTCCAGTGCCTCCCGCTCCGGGGTAAACATCTCATGCCGCCCACTAGTGGTGTCTGCCCATGCCCTCTAGACATGGTGTATATGCCGCCCGCCTTAGTGGTGTCTGCCCGGCTATATAGGCACGGTGTTATCTCATTATCATATATTTATCATAAAGCATGCATAAAACTCAAGGACAAGGTATAACTCTATCGGGGTGACGTAAGGTCGAGAACCCCCGATTCCATTATGGAGTAGTCATAATCATCATGCCTCACCTTGAAGGGACTAGCATTATAAGGTGAGTTTAGCAACAATGAATAACATCAAGGAATCATTAGCTTTATAAGAATATCATATCATAAGCTTTAGAATCTCTAGACGTAGACTCATCATCATCATCATTATCATGTTCATAACATATCTTTTATCTTTATCTCATGAGAAGCTCTTTATAAACATAGATTCATAGTTTCCGGAATGTAAGAAGGTCATGAAAAAACAAAGGAAGTCATGTCATAGGAATCGTGCCTTAGAAAAGAAGTGGACTAGCCTCACATACCTTTACGTCTCTCTAACTTTATCAATTAAACGCTTCCTTCCAATGTTCACGATTCTACATCCAAGAGAATTCGTACTAAGATTAGATAATAGAAAATGTAGTTAATCTTAAGCTAAAGCTAACGAAAATTGACAAAGATTTCCTTTATTTACAACTTCCTCCATATGACATAACAACTCCCAAACATCAATAACAACATACATAATATCATAATCAAGCTTTGACAAGTTTGACATTATCCAATTCTCAAAACTCCATTTCAAATCATCCATAACCAAAATTAGCCACTAATATAACACCACATTCATCCTCATATAATGCTTCTTCAATACTCTTAATACCATTTATAACAATATTATACTCATAACATGTCAAGAATCATGATTCATGTTAAGCTATTACTCAAGAATACCCTTATTTCACACTTGGACTCCATTTTCTACTTTCTTCCATAATCCAAGTCTTCCAACCATTCAATATTATAATAACATGAAATTATCATAAAACTCACCTTTGATTGTGTAGGAATGAGTTTTGGATGGAAATGCTTCACTTGAAGAAAACCCTAGCTCCGCTTCCAAAGAAATTCTTGACTTCTAACAACCCTAAAGAGACTCCTATCCACTTGATTTCCTTGGATTAGTGATGTTGATCTTTGATTTATCTTGAATTCTAAATAAAGGGTGGGAAAGTTCTAGAGACTGTAGAGAGAGTGTGGGAGAAAATGGAAGAATGAAAATTTAGAAGTTGGGAACACATTTATATACTAAAAAAATACTCACTGTCCCGAAAGGTGTTATACGGACCCTTATACGGTCCGTATAAGTATACGGTCCGTATATTCACCATAATGCTTCTAGGAAATCTCCATTAGACAGTTATACGGTCCCTTATACGGGCCGTATAAGTGGTCGTATAACTCCACTTTTCTGAAATTATTTCTGTTGTTTCGTTTGATCTCCAATCCTTATGGAACCTTCTTAGCACTTGTTTAACACTTCATTAGCAATCTAAGGGGCATCATAACTCTTCCTCAAGACATTACTGAATCGTCATTAGCTCGGCACTTTGCAAACCTTTTCAAAACACAACGTATACTTCGCCTTTCTTAACGAACTTTCTTCTCTTGCTTCAAACGTCTTTGGAATCTTAATTAGAACCATTAAGTACTACTTCTTACTTGTAGAAACATCATATACTTCTCACCCTGCATTAGTCTATCTACCATACGATGACATGAAATTTTTTGAGGTGTAACACTCTTCCCCCTTTAAAAACATTCGTCCTCGAATGTTAAGTTCTCGGGGATTCTATAAAAATTTCACCAGAGTTTCCCTTGTAATATGATACTACCATCCTATCACATCAGCCCACCATAACAATGCCTCACAGGGTTACAACACAATAGCAAGAAAAATATGGCCGCCCACGGCCAAAAGCATTAAAGGAAAGCATTACATACCTCAAAAAATTGATGTCTCATCTTGAATCTCTTCCGTTGATGGAAACAAGTGTGGGTACTTGGACCTCATGTTCTCTTCCGCTTCCCAAGTCATTTCCTCTCGATTATTATTTCACCACAAGACTTTGACTGAAGCTACTTCTTTATTTCTAAGTTTCCCCACTTGCCTATCTAGTATGGCAACGGGTACCTCCTTATAAGTCAACTTTTCCGTGACTTGAATCATCATCCACAGTATGATTCTAGTTGGATCTCCAACACATTTACTTTAGAGCATTGACACATGAAAAACTAGATGGATCGATTCATGTTCGGAGGTAAGTCCAGTTCATAAGCTACTTGGCCTACCTTGCGGATAATCTTATAAGGTCCAATGTATCGAGGAATTAACTTTCCTTTTGTACCAAATCTCATCATGCCTTTCATTGGTGATATCTTTAAGAATACCCAATCATCAACTTGGAATTCTAAGTCTCATCGACGGTTGTCTGCGTATGATTTCTGGTGACTTTGGGCCGTTAATAATCGATCTCGGATGGCCTTGACCTTTTCCACCGCTTGTTGAATCAACTCCGGACCTATTAGTTGTACCTCTCCTACTTCAAACCACCCAATTGGGGATCTACACTTTCTTCCATATAGAGCTTCATATGGGGCCATCTGAATACCGGAATGATAGCTATTGTTGTATGCAAACTCAATAAGAGGTAAGTGGTCATCCTAACTACCACCAAAATCTAGCACACATGCCCGTAACATATCTTCCAAGGTCTGAATAGTGCGTTCAGCTTGCCCATCAGTTTGTGGATGAAACGCTGTGCTAAGCCTTACCTGAGTACCCAAACCTTCTTGAAAGGACTTCTAGAATTTAGCTGTAAATTGTGCTCCTCTATCCGTGATAATAGATATCGGGACACCATGAAGTCGCACAATCTCTTTAAGATACAACCTTGCATAATCTTCCACCGAATATGTGGTTCTGACTGGAAGAAAATGAGCTGATTTCATGAGTCTATCCACGATCACCCATATGGAGTCATACTTTTGTCGGGAACGAGGCAACCCTACAATGAAATCCATGTTGATCACTTCCCATTTCCAAGTTAGAATTTTCATGATTTGTAATAATCCTCTTGGCTTTTGATGCTCAATTTTCACTTGTTGGCAATTTGGACATTGAGCTACAAATTTCGCTATGTCTTTCTTCATTCCATCCCACCAATACATTAGCTCGAGATCGTGATACATCTTTGTCGCTCCCGGGTGAATGGAATACCGAGAATAATGAGCTTCTTTCTAGAATCCGACGACGTAGTTCCGCAACATTTGGAACACATAGCCGTGTTTGTACTTAAGAACTCCATCTGCAGAAACTTCAAATGGTGACTTCTCTTTCTCAGGAAATGTATCCCTATAATGACTCAACCGGGGATCTTCATGTTGGCACTCTCACCTCCATATCTACGGACGAAACAGCTGGGTTGCGAATACCAATTCTTGCATTGCCTGAATCAATTAGACGAACTCCGAGGTCGGTCGCTGGTAGAGCTCACGAATTAATTTCTTCTTCCGGAGGAACCTCACATAGACTACCCATTGACTTGCGGCTAAGTGCATCAACTACTATATTCGCCTTCCCGGGGTGGTATAAAGTACTCACATCATAATCTTTCAGTAGTTCTAACCACCGCCTTTGCTGTAGATTCAACTCCTTTTGCTTGAAAATATATTGGAGACTCTTGTGATCTGTATAAATATCAACATGAATGCCATACAAATAGTGTCTCCACATCTTTAGTGCATGAATAACTGTAGCCAATTCGAGGTCATGAGTTGGATAGTTCTTCTCATGTTTTTGCAACTGCCTTGAAGCATAGGCAATGACTTTACCGTGTTGCATCAACACACAACCTAACCCAACACCAAAGGCATCACAATACACAACATAACCATCTGGTCCTTCTGGGAGTGTCAGAACTGGGACCGAAGTCAATTTATCCTTCAATTCCTGGAAACTGCATTCACAAGCATCAGTCCATTAAAATTTTGTTGCTTTTTGAGTTAGCTTTGTTAATGGTGCTGAAATAGAGGAGAATCCTTCCACAAATCTTCTATAATAGTAATCCCAAAAAACTACGGACTTCTGTAGGCGTTGTAGGCCTTGTCTAAGTCTTTCCAGCCTCAATTTTCTGAGTATTAACTCGAATGCCGTCAGCTGAAATGATATGGCCTAGAAAAGTCACAGAATTCAACCAAAATTCACATTTCAAAAATTTAGCATACAACTCATGAGCCCGAAGAATCCCAAGGACAATGCGTAAATGGTCTGCAAGCTCTGCTTTTGTCTGAGAGTATACAAAAATATCATCAATGAACACGATCACGAACAAATCTAAGAGAGGCCTGAATACATTATTCATCATATTCATAAACAATGCCGAAGCATTTGTCAACCCAAATGACATCACCCAAAATTCATAGTGGCTATATCTCGTTCTGAAAGCTATTTTGGCAATATCTTCTTCTTTAACTCTTACTTGATGATACCCAGATCTCAGATCAATTTTGGAAAACCATTTGGCACCCTGTAATTGGTCAAACAAATCATCAATTCTTGGAAGCGGATATTTATTCTTTATCATCACCTTGTTCAGTTGCCTATAATCAATGCACATCCGTAGGGAACCATCTTTCTTTCTCACAAATAGGACAGGTGCTCCCCACGGTGATGAACTGGGCCTAATGAATCCCTTCTCAAGCAAATCTTTCAATTGCGCCTTTAGCTCTTTTAACTCTTTAGAGCCATTCAGGTAAGAGGAATAGATATAGGCTTGGCGTCAGGAAACACATCAATCGCAAAATCAATCTCCCTTTCCGGAGGAAGTCCTGGAAGTTCATCTGGAAATACATGTGGAAATTCATTCACTACCGCGACGGATTGAAAAGTCGGCGGCTTTACTTCGGTGTCATGAACTCGGACTAGGTGATAAATATAGCCTTTGGCGATCATCTTCCTTGCCTTAAGGTAGGAAATAAACCTACCTCTTGGAGACACTGTATTACCTTTCAATTCAAGCACGGGCTCTCCCGAGAATTAGAATCTAACTACTTTCGTTCTGCAATCAATATTGGCATAACAAGAGGCCAACCAATCCATGCCAATAATTATATCAAAATCTAACATTTCCAGCTCAACCAAATCAACATTAGTCTGACGATCACATACCACCATCACACAATTTTTACACACTTGCCTCGCTATTACTGGATCACCAACCGTAGTAGATACCTTTAAAACCCCAATACGACAACAATATAGGGAGTAATATAAGACAACGTAGAACCCGGATCTATCAATACATAAACATCATGAGAAAAAATATGGATAATATACCCGAACCACATCCGGGGAACTCAAGATCCCGTCGTCCAGCCAGATACGAGGCCGAGGACCTAATACTCCCCTCCGCCCCTACCATGGCACCCGGAGTTGGGAGTCCGCCGGGGGGGATCGAGCGGGTGCACAAGGAAGAACCAAATGTGCGATCCCGTAGGCTCAACCCCAACTCTACCACCCATCGATGGACAATCGCGCATCATAGCCCAACGACCACAAGAGAATATCCGAACCTTGGCGACACCGACCCGAATGTAATCTACCACACCGACTACATCGTGAACCGGTGGTCTCCGCTAGGTTGATCACCTCCAAACCGAATCTCGAACTCGACAATAGAATAGGGGCGATCAAATCTCCTCCCCGCAAATCGAAGGTGCACTCGTCGCGACCGGCCCGAATATCTTGAATTACTATTGCCGCGACCCTCTCTATACTACCGACCGCGTAGATCCGGCCCTCTTGCTCGTCCTCTATCAATGTCACGCTCAACCCCGCGCGCATTTTTCTAAATTCGGGCGCGAGCCCGAATACGAAGATGTCCATCCCCTCCGGGATGAAGTCAAAACAATCTTTGAACAAATTTGGCCCTAAGCCACTCACAAATATGTGCACTATATCTCCCATGTCAACCACCATAGTTGGAGCATATCTAGTCAATGAATTAAAGTGAAGGCTATACTCCCGGGCACTCATATTCCCTTGTTTAAGATTCAAGAATTTATCAAAGAATCCCGACAAACCTCGGTGGCAAATAATGACGAATAAAGCATCCACAAATTCCAAACCGAGGAGTGCATTTTTTTTTTCAAGATATCCAGTATTATCCAAAGAATCGCCACATCCCGAGTCTATAAGATGCCAACTGGATGATTCTCAACGTTCACAACATCTCATCAATAAAACCTTGGGGGTCTTCATTCGGTTTTGACCCAAAAAAAAAAAAAATTTCGGGGATTTAAACCCATAAAATCATGGGCTCTAGCACTAGTCGCCTTATCACCTGGACCCGTACTCTACCGCTGAGCCTGAGTGGCAACTAGCTGTGTCAATAACCGAATAGCTTTAGTCATTTATTGACCCGAAGCATCCGATGGAGGAACTGGAGGCATAGGAGCCGGAGCTGAAGCCCCCTCTTGTTCTTCTAGAATAGGCGGAGTGTGAGAGGTATTGGATGGAGCCTCATTATGAGATTCACCTTCTTCTATATTTGTTGGTGGCTCCCTTTCCATCCGCCTTTCTGTCGTAGCCTTGCCCTTCTAGGCGGCTGTGGCTTTTCTCTTTACCGGCATCGCTGAAATCATAACGCACAATTAGGGAGGAGAAAATCTTATAACATGGCTCTATGGCACGATCTAATAAGAAGAAGAATGGTCATTTTTCCTAAATGCCCCGTAGCCTCTTGTTTATAAGTGCGTCGCTCTTCACACCGATAAACGAGACTCTGCTGGACACGGCTCGAAGACACACCCTAGGACGGTACTGCTCTGATACGACTTTTGTCACTACCCGACTAGGGGGCCATGACGGGCACCTGGAGCTAACTATCGAGCACCACTCGTTATGTTAATCGTCATACCCCACCTGAACACATATACTCTTCAAAGCAATATATAAATATACATAGGCCCTCACGGCTGCGAAAATGATATGCAAGAGTGTACAATGTAGTCATTAAGGGACATCTACTACCCATACATATGTATCTACGAGCCTCTACTAGAGTACTAAGACAGAAGGACGGGACAGGACCCTGTCGTGCCCATATATGTACACAAAAGAATACATTAATAACTAGCACCTCCGAAATAGTGGGGTGCTCCTTTATAGTTGCTGATAGACTCCTATGAATCTGGGCCACCTCCCTTTCTACCTGTGGGCATGAACACAACGTCCAAAAGGAAAGGATGTCAGTACGAATATTGTACTGAGTATGTAAGGCATGAACAATAATAACATATCGAAGAGATAAGAGAACATCAAGTAAAAAGACAACCTCGTAATCGAATGTCACTTAAGATCGAATAATGCATGCTAACTTACATCATAAACATCATCATATCAAGTATAATATATATATTGCCCGACCATATAGCTACGGTGCGATCATCATTAGCCCGCATCCGTGCCTCCCGCGTCCGGGTATACATCTCATGCCGCCCACTAGTGGTGTCCGCCCATGCCCTCTAGACATGGTGTATATGCCGCCCGCCTTAGCGAAACCGCCCGGCCATATAGGCATGGTGTAATCTCATTATCATATATTTATCATAAAGCATGCATAAAACTCAAGGACAAGGTATAACTCTATCCGGGTGACGTAAGGTCGAGAACCCCCGATTCCATTATGGAGTAGTCATAATCATCATGCCTCACCTCAAGAACTAGCATTATAAGGTGAGTTTAGCAACAATGAATAACATCAAGGAATCATTAGCTTTATAAGAATATCATATCATAAGCTTTAGAATCTCTAGACGTAGACTCATCATCATTATTTTCATGTTCAGAACATATCTTTTATCTTTATCTCATGAGAAGTTCTTTATAAACATAAACTCATAGTTTCCGGAATGTAAGAAGGTTATGGAAAAACAAAGGAAGCCATGTCATAGGAATCATGCCATAGAAAAAGAAGGGACTAGCCTCACATACCTTTACGTCTCTCTAACTTTATCAATTAAATGCTTCCCTCCAATGTTCACGATTCTACATCCACGAGAATTCATACTAAGGTTAGATAATCGGAAACATGCTTAAGCTTAAGCTAAAGCTAACGAAAATTAGAAAGCATTTCCCTTGTTTCTTCAACTTTCTCCATATGACATAACAACTCCCAAACATCAATCACAATATACATTGTATCGTAATCCGTAGCTTTGACAAGTTTGACATTATCCAATTCTCAAAATTCCTCTCAAAGTCATGCATAACCATAGCCATAATATAACACCACATTCATCTACCTATAATGCTTCTTCAATACTCTTAATACCATTTATACCAAGATTATATTCATAACGTGTCAAGAATCATGATTTATGTTAAGCTATTACTCAAGAATACCCTTATTTCACACTTGGACTCCATTTTCTACTTTCTTCCATAATCTAAGTCTTTCAATCATTCAATATTCTAAATAACATGAAATGATCATAAAATTCACCTTTGATTGTGTAGGAACGAGTTTTGGATGGAAATGCTTCAGTTGAAGAAAACCCTAGCTCCATTTCCAAAGAAATTCTTGACTTCTAACAACCCTAAAGAGCTTCCTTGCACTTGATTTCCTTGGATTAGTGATGTTGATCTTTGATTTGTCTTGGATTTATGTAAATGAAATATGTAGAATGTTCTAGAGACTTAGAGAGAAGTGTTGGAGAGAAATTGGAAGAATGAAAATTTAGAATTTGGGAACACATTTATATACTTGGAAAATTATTCAATTGCTTCTGGTGTTATACGGACCCTTATACGGTCCGTATAAGTGACCGTATTTCACCATCAGGGAAATCTCCATTTTCGTTGGGTTATACGGACCCTTATACGGACCGTATAAGCGGTCGTATAACTCCACTTTTCTGAAATTATTTCCGTCGTTTCGTTTGATCTGCAATCTTTATGGAACCTTCTTAGCACTTGTTTAACACTTCACTAGCAATCTAAGGGGCATCATAATCTTACCTCAAGACATTACTGAGTCTACATTAGCTCGGTACTTTGCAAAACCTTTCCGAAACACAACGTATACTTCGCCTTTCTTAACGAACTTTTTTCTGTTGCTTCAAATGTCATTGGAATCTTAATTAGAACCGTTAAGTACTACTCCTTACTTGTAGAAACATCATATACTTCTCACCCTACGTTAGTCTATCTACCATATGACAACATGAAATTTTCCGAAGTGTAACAGGATATTATTAATCCGAACTATAATACCCTGTATATAAAGGGGATATATTCAAAATCTTTTCTTCTGAAAATGATATGCCAAAGGAATGGCAGATTTTTAAATGCGAGAATAAATACTAAATAAACAATTCATGCAAATACTCATACATTGGAATTTGAAGGTCAAACGTATAGTACGGATCCTTAACACTGGGGTGCCTAACACCTTCCACAGGGGATCATCAGAACCCATACCTGGAACTCTGGATTACGAAAGATTTTTTCACTGTATTTGAATAAACCCTTCACTACTTGATTTTTCTAATTTCCTAAAAATTAAGTGGCAAATCTTTTAAAACAAAGTCTGAAAGAGCACCAACAAGTTCGAAGTAGCTTTCTGAGCGCTAACCCTATCTGCGAAATGCGAACCGTAACAGATGGTGACTCTACTAGGGACTTAAAGGTTCTAACCATAAGGATTCCAAGGAAATGCTGTTCTGTTTTGGTGATATTGAAATGACTCAAACCCTAGAAGAAATTAGGGATGCCATAGACAACGATGGAACCTGTCTAAGGAGGCGACACAAGCCAGATCACAATCTGTTATTTCGACAAAGGCCCACCATTGGCTATATCATGAAGTTTCTTGCCTTAAGTGAGGCATCCTGGGCCCAAGGACCCACCGTAGCCTTTAGGGATCTATACAGGAGGTTTGGGGATGTCACCGGGTATACTCTATATCAAAGGGAATTCAAGAGTCGAGAAGAATGGGAGACCATTAGGCCTTTAGCCTTTGCCATAGCCTTGTTAGGCACTATGGTACGGATCATTGGCCATAGAAACCCGGGTGATCTACCTGGCCCATGCTATCTTCTATGGCATAACCAAAGACCAAGAAACAAGGTATTTTGACCTGGCACCCATCATCTTGGCTGACATCTTCCGGGCTTTAGACAAGTGCCGAAATCATTTTCGATACTTTCAGGGATGCAATCTGTTGCTACAATGGTGGATTATCAAACACATTAACATGGCCAAAGAGGTTCGGGGTTGGAGTCGACAAAAACAGATAGATCACCTCGTGGATTACTGTCCAAATCTCGGGTTCATGTCCAAAAGTGCTTGGGCTGGTTTCTTTACTGACTTGACTGAAAATCATATCCATTGGATGTTTTCTGATTTCATATCCGAAATTGTGGTGGTTCGAGGCAAGAATCGCCCCTTTGTGCCATTAGCTGGGGTTCGAGGAATCCGTCCATATTATCCAACTCAAGTTTTAAGGCAATTTAGTAGAAGGTAAGTGATAACTCAGGTAGGGAACCCCGAGCAGTTCATCATTGAGCTCACATAACAGAAAATCAAGAACGCTGGTATAGTTCTCAGGGAATGGAATGACAGCGTGAGTTAGGGCTCAGATACTTTAGCTTCAGATAGGTTCGAAGCAGGGTGTGACCCAAGGTATTATGAGTGGCGACAAGGACACTTGGCTCGTACACTTACACCAGGGCCCGCACCTTCCCAAGAAGCCTGAGAAGAAAAGCATTTGAAAAATGTTTGGAAAGCATGGATAAGAACTTGGCCAAGATCTTAGAAGAAACAGACCCGGTGATTGTCAGGATGGAGCTATATCAGGCACGCCTTCGTATTCAGACCACCCTTTGAAGGGTTAAGAAGGCCAAGACAAGCCAAGCCTCGACATCAACAGCTGGAGGACCTCCCCGATTTACTGCTTTTATTATTATAAGCCCTATGTCGGCTTCATCATCACTTTTGTAATCCCTTCGGGGAAGATATTATTATTATTTATTAAATCATGATGACTTTTTCGGGGCAATGGTTCATCTTCACAAATGGCAGTTACATGTTTCAAACGATTAAGAAAGCCTTAACACAAAAAGGCCTTAGAAACAGGAGTAGTATAAATAGCTACAAAATACATGTTTGCTTGCTACGTGCTTCATATGACTACTTGCTATGCGTATTGTCATATATTAAAGCTTGAGTACAACTGGTCCGATGATCTAAACTACATACCCAAAAGAAAAACCATGAGGCTTAAAACTTACCCGAATTTATCTCCACTAAAGGTTGACATACGATGGAGAATCAAGCAGAGCAGGAAGCGCCGACTTTGGGAGAGACAACTGAGATGCTGCGAGATAAGGTGCTATAAATGGAAAATCACATCCAGGAAATAGGAAAAAAAATTGAGGAGGTAGACAGATTACTGGGCATGGTTGGGAATCCGCCAGAAGGCATACCCAAGATCAACGCTATGGAAATGTCCCTAAGGAGGTGAGGGAATTGGTGCTAAACTACATACTGCTATAGAGAAGGCTTGTAACACCCATAGAAGGAACCTCAAAAGGGGAAAATGGGGAACAAGGAGCCAGATCAGATCTGTGGGTGTTTGAGTCGAACCGATAAGAAGCAACAGAGCCCTAAGAGAAGCATCCCGAGACTATTGGAAAATAATAGCTGAAAGAGGAAGAACAAGAACCAGAGGAGGAAGAGTAAGAGCCTCAGGACATGGAGGAGGAAGAACCAGAGCCCATCGACATAGGGGTCGAAGGAGGAGAGAACCCATTTGATATGTTTCTCGATTTCAAAGGAACGATACGGATGACAAATCCGGTTATTATGCCCCCACTGATGAGGGAACGGATTTCTATGCACCTTCGCCAATGCTAATGCCTGCTGCCTCTACTATGGCATCAAAGAACGTGGAACGGTAAACTTTCCTACACTTGATTCGTGGAGCATAGCCTTCAGAGCCTGATCCTCCCCATTCAGAGTAGCTCCTTTACCCGCCACTTGCAAGAAAGTGTTCAGAAAATTTATTGCTGCTGGGATGGATTGCACCACTAGGGCTAAGCTACCGCTTCCTGACTTAGTGTATGCCTACAAAAAATGCCCGTTCCACCTCAATCGGGAGGGCCATACCTTGAACGAATGTTTGGCGTTAAGAAAAAGGATTGTTAGTTTGATCGACGACAGGATCATCAGGACTTTGTGGGGGCTACATACCTTACTGGTCCATGATCCTGTTATCCCAGGAGAGGGAGTTACCCCCGAGGCTTAGATTTGGCGGTACGATTTCACAATATTTGGGGAATTATACGCTCGCCTTTTCATAACTTTGGCCTAGTTGAACAAGATCAGACCCACGGAACCTGTCTACGACCCCGCGCCATTAGGGCCCAGCAGAAACAAGTTCTGCTTGTACATACTGGAGCCAGGGAACATGATATTGAGGAATGCCATGCCTTCAAACTTGAGCTCAAAAATATGATCAAGACCAGACAGATATTGGTCTTCCTCCCACTATGGTTTTGAGAATAAGAAAGATCGGCATGAGGGAGAAAGTTCATAAGGACAGCGACTTGCAGAGCTATACTTTTGGGTAGATATTAGGTGTCCCTCTCTTTTGCACAAATATTGCCCCCACCCTCATAAATGTAAAGAAACTGCGCCGACCTGATGTCTCGATGAAGGGATATGCGGGAAGCCCTAGTCGGGCCTTGTCTGGGGATGTCTGTAGTTAGGATTAACCTAAGGATATTTAGGAATAAATGTATATCCTTCTTTTGTAATCGAACTACGTAGTGCCTGATTTCCCCCGGTGGGACACGTAGGTAGTCTACATAAGACTCGGTCCCTTAATGATTTAAGTTATAATCCCCCCCCCCCTCTCGCCCGCGTTTGTTTAAATTTTATGACAGGTCGAAGGGTTCACCGTAGTAAGTCAACCGCTAAACCACCGGACCAAGATCCGAGCCTTTAGAACATAGGATCAAAAGTATTCAAGCTTCAATGCATGACTTTATGTGTTACTTGCTCTTTAAATACCCATATGTGATGTCTTGCTTTTATATTTGATATCCAGAAACTAACTTTGTTTACCGTTGTGTTATTCTTATCTTATAAAAAAGGGCCGATTAGTGTAACATTGAAAGTTGGTAGACTTCACGAGATCCAAAGCCGCGTTAGCATCCCTCTTAGACAAAGGAAAAGACAAAATGACTGGTACCCCCGAAAAAGTAAGAAATGAGCTTGTTCTCCGCAACGGAGACACCCAGGACTCATAAGAGGCAGCATCCCAAGAGGATGTGATTGTAACATTATTGACTACTATCGCCACTCTCCAGGAAAAGGTAGACAGAAGGGAGGCGGCCAATGCTGAAAAGAATACCTCCACTAAAGGAAGGAGGCCCCCTTCTCCCTTCCCCTCGTTAAGCTCTCCAATTCCCGACCACTTTCCTGTCTACCTACCAGGAACCATGCCACCTCTATTAAACACCGCCAATCCAAACCATGCTGGCCCCTCTTACTGTACCCCACCACCAATTAAAAACACCCAAGTTCCAGGAACCACCCACTCAGTCCCCTCATACCAAATCCCTCAGCCGGTATTCTTTAACCCTAAGAAGCCAAGCACACGCACTGCCCCCACCGCCGGGCAAACCACCACTATCCCGTTTAACCATCCCACTCAGCAAGTGCCCTTCTTCACTCCCAACGTCCCAAATGAATCTTCCCCAGGACACAAGGAGTTGGATCATTAGAGAAAATAGAGAGGACTCGGAGGACTGAACAAGACAGACGTGAGAAAGACATAGAGAGAAAGATAGAGGAGCTGCTAGAAAAATCCAATAGGTCCGTAAGAAAGTCCACAGGACTAAGGTACGATGACTTGTGCGTGCACCTAGATTTGGACCTGCCAGAAGGGTTCAAATTCTGAAATTTGAAATGTTCAACGGGACAGGGAATCCTAAAGCACACCTCCGTTCATACTGTGACCAGTTGGTCGGCATGAAAAAGAATGAACCTTTGATCATGCTACTATTCAGTCGTACCCTGACCGGCAAAGCAGCCAAATGGTTCTCCACACAAGACATGTTCCAATGGCTCCTTTGGGAAGACATGGAAGAATTCTTCATGGAAAGATTTCGTTTCAATGTTGAAACCGTTCCGGACCGCTACTACTCCGATAAGGTCAAAATGTGTCACCGAGAACTCGTAGAGAATTTACCAAGAGCGGAGGGTCAAGCTGCCCCGTGTGCAGCCACCAATGTACGAGAGAGAGCTTGTCTCTGTGTTCATCAGGTCACAGGAGCCTAATTTCTATGATATGATGTTATCCATGGCCGGAAGGCCATTTTCTGAGTTGGTAAAAATGGGAGACGCCATAGAAGATAGTCTCAAATCTGGAAAGATCATCAGTATCTTTAATAAAACATCTGGACAGGCCGCTGCAGGAGTCTTCCGTAAAAAGAAAGAGGATGTGGCGAGTATATCCTAAATTTCGAACAAAAATCTAAAAGAATCACTATCTTCTCACTAAATTCCACCCCTCGTGTATTACTCCGCTCCTTCATACAGCCCATCACCCGTATATTATGTGCAACCAACCTTCACCACCACTGTACCAGCCTACATGGCTCCACCCAGTGTTCGTGTGTCCGCTCCTATTTATCAACCACCACCACAACAAACATACCAACCACCACCACAGCAAAACTACCACCCACCATAAAACAACCACGACAAGCCTATCAACACCAAAATTACCAAAATCAATCACCCCCCAGCATATAATGCTCTACATCCAGGTTTCAAGAAAAATTCAGTGAGAGAATTCACGATACTCCTCGAGCCGAGGGCTCGACTTTTTGAAAGACTATTAACTGCGGGATTGATCCAGAAAGTCCTACCAAAATTAGCACAAACTTTAAGCAGTTCTACAAGTGCCGATCAAACTTGTGCCTACCCACAAGGTCGACGTACTTGTGCCTACCATTCAGAGTGAAACGAGCACAAAGATAAGATTGCATAAATCTAAAACACAATATCCAAGATCTGATCTACAAAAGAGAAATAATCCTGGAAACTGCAGCTCCCAATGTAAACACGAACCCACTACCGAATCATGGAAACAATGGTCCACATGACAGAGAGAGATGAAGACCGGGAAGCTTCATGGCGTTGGTCCCAAAATGGTCAAGTCTCTGAATGCACAAAGCTTGCCTCCCCTCACACTCCAGGAACATGCCAAATTCAAAGTCTTGATCCCCAGTCCGAGAGTTCCCAATGCTATTGTTACACCCCATATCTTCGAAGAAGGACTTATCAAATTTAAAACGTAAGTACGTTAAGTTATGGTTAAGTAAAACCACCTTGGAATATAAGAAGCAAGCATTATTAAGTATATTTAATAAGTGAAGGATGTATATAAGGTATACCAGAAGGTTTTATAAGGAAATGAGTGGAAGAAATGGAGTAGTACGACTTTGGACAAAGGATGGGTAAAGTTTCGTGTGAAAATTTTGGTCTAACTTGAGGGAAGCATATCTCTTAGCATATGAAGTGTTTTAAGGTGTTTCAAAAGCCAAAAATAAAGTTCGTCGAGTCTAGTTTCTAACACAATAAACCGCTCATCGTTAGGAAATTGGAGTAGAGAATTATGGACATTACAAGTTCAGCTGACAAAGCAGAAACGCATGCTAAAGTACTGCTACTGTAACCGACCTGCTACAGTGACCCCCCGAATTTGAACCTTATAAAAGGGGCAAAACCCCATTTTTTTTCACCAAAAATCATATTGGGAGCTCAGCAACATATAGGGGTATTTATGTCATAAATAAAGTGAGGAATTGGAGTGATTTTGATTAGGCGAGGCTCGGGCAGCGCATAATAGTAATTCTAGTATTGTTGTGCGGTGGATTTTGACGTGGATTCCAAGTGAATATTGAAGATATTGCTATTTCAACAAGAACAAGGTATGAATATCTCTTTATTAATATTACTTTCGGTTTATTCACAAATATAGAGTGATTAAATGATCGTATAATAAAGTTGTTGGTTGTGGAAATTGGAAAAACGTTGTGAGGGACATTTTATGGTACATATTGGTGTTGGAGATGATATTATTAATGTTGATATTGTTGTTGTTATTGTTGGTGGATGAATTGAGATTTCGGGCTAGGCATATAAATCGAGGAGATGCTGCCGAAATTCCGGTAGATTCTAGAAAGGTTTACTTGAAAATTCAGCAAAAGTATGCTACGATGAGTCTAACAATAGTGTGAATCCTCTTAAATGTTGACTTGCGAACTCGGACGAATAAGTGCAGATAATTGCAGGCTGAACAATTATGTAAAGCTATCCCTTCTTCCTTATTTGGCATGAATTACATAAAGTGAACAAGTGACGAACACATGTGACTCCAATGAACTCTGGTTCTCAGCAGTACTTGACATAATAGTTGTAATTGGTCCCCCAAGAGTTAGTTCATCCTACCTATCTCTTGAATCCCAAATGATGATTCATTTTGTACATGATTGCCCCTAATACTAAGTGTTCTCATCTCGATAATGACTCTTTCAAAAGATATCCTGAGATAACATGATTGTGCATTCACAAAAGAGTCTTCATACCGGATTATGAGTTACTAATGAAAGGCTTGGCATTCGTATACATTTTCATTGCATCATAACCGAGTCCCTTACTAAAGGGACGGGTATGGTATATATTTACATAACCGAGTCCCTTACTAAAGGGCCGGGCACGGTATATATTTACATAACCGAGTCCCATAATGGGCCAGGTACAGTATACAAAGTATATATATGTATGACTCACCAAATAAGGTACAGATGCATTGGTATCCCTTGATTATCATCCTTATCTCATGTCATCCTTTCATTCAGTCATGACCTTCACTAATGTGTTTCATGCTTTACATATTCAGTACATTTTCCGAGCTGACCCCCCTTCTTCAGGGGCTGCGTTTCATGCCCGCAGGTGCAGACACTCAGTTTGGTGATCGTCCAGCCTAGGACTTCTGTTCAGCTTCTTGGAGAGCTTCATTGTTCTGGAGCTTGAGTCATTTTGGTACAGATCCTTTTGACATAGACTTATGCATATTCAGGGGTACGGCGGGGCCCTAACCCATCATATGTCTCTGTTATACTCTTAGAGGTCTATAGATATGTGTGGGTTGTGTCTATGTTTGGACAGTTATATCGACGCAGTTAGCTTTGGATATTCCGAGATACGATGGGCGCCCTGTCGGCTTGCACATTTGTTATATTTTTAGTTAACCGTGACTCCCGAGAGACAAAAGTTCACTCTGATATATGACATTATCAGCCTACAACATGCTTTTACAATTTACATATTGTCCTTAGTTCTGTTTGATTATATCTAGCAGGTTCGTATACGAGTGTCCAGCTCGGGCACTAGCCATGGCCCATCGGTTTGGGTCATGACAGCCATTCCAATGTTCATGACTTTGGTTCCAGCACCCGTGGTAGCCCAGGTGGCGCAACAAATTGTGCCTAACCCCAAAAAGCCAATCACTATGCAAGCACCTATGACCCAAGGCATGACTCGTTCAGGAAGATGTTGCACTCCTGAAGAATTGGCCAAGAACGCCACAAGGAAAGAAAAAACCCAGAAAAAGGCGATAAACGAAGGAGAAGCCGAAGATTTTTGGCAGCGCATAGAGCCAAAAGATTATTCTATTGTTAAGCATTTAAAGAAGACGCCAACACAAATCTCGGTCTTATCATTGTTGGCTAGCTCGTCGTCACACAGGCATGCCCTCATGAGGGTATTAGGCGATGCACATGTACCGGCTGGTACAAGTAGTGAAGATTTCACCAGACTAGTTGCCCATATCATTGGGGAACATAAAATCTGCATCTCCAAAGAGGAATTGCCAGTTGAGGCAACCTCTCACAATAGGGCCCTCCATATCACTCGTGAATGTCATGACTAGGCCATAGGGAGAGTACTTGTGGATAATGGGTCGGGCCTCAACATCTGGCCCATAACCATATTAACACAGCTTGGGTGTGACATAGGCAAGATTCATACCTGCAGCGGATGAAGGCCGTGGATTTGATGGATCCCTAAATGATTCTTTGGGAGAAGTGGACGTACAAATCTAAGTCGGACCTGCCTCCTTCACAGCAGAATTCCAAGTCATGGAAATCACTGCTAATTACAACATGCTCTTGGGAAGACCCTGGATAGAATCCGCCAGTGCGGTACCATCAAGTTGGCACCAGGACAGAAAATTTGAATGGAAGGGCCAGGAAATTCGGTCGCAAATCGAGAAGGATACCTAGAAATATCCTTACAACATTATAGATGTGATCAAAAGGAGTCCCAACAAATCAAAATTCCACATGCTGGAATATGTGGGAGCCATCCATTTAGAAGTAGAGGTCGGTGAACCGATGCCAGTAATCTATAAAATGATTGCCTCCACCATGCTGAGAAACTGTTTTGAAATGGGGAAAGGCCTGGGGAGAGATCTGGAAGGCATAATAAAACCTGTGCCCATTCCCGAAGAAAACTACCACTTCGATCTAGGGTACACTCCCAGCGAGGATGAGCTCACGAAATCCATCAGAAGAGAACCCAGAGTAGGGAATCTACCACATCCAATTTCGGGGTTGTAACAATAATTTCCCAATAAGACGTCGATGCAGAATGGAGAAGAAGTTGATGGGGGTCTCGAGTGGCTATTTCACGAAGAGGGATTCTACGCGATCATTGAGAAAAGCCAGAAGACCCTCACCATACACAGTCTAAGGCCAGGACAGCCCGTGAACAATTGGACATCTACTCCCCTCTTGGCTCCTCGGTAGAGAGATGGATTTTCCTTAAACTATTTTGCTAAAAAGCGGCAACATCGGCTGAGGCCCGAATGATTGCCTTTTCTAAATTACTTCGTGATGTTTAAAAGTGAAAATGGTCTGACGTTGTTCCTAACCAGGACCATAGTTTGTAACTAATTACTCTTGAATTAATGAAAAGCCTCGGTCTACGTAAAACTACTATTATTATTAGATACTAAAAATGAAAGGTTTCTAACTAATCACGTGTAGCGAATAATAAATAAGCCTAACTTTACTTTGCCTCACCTTTTTAGTAGTAACCGTAATAAAACAAATGAAAATGTCATGACGTGTCGTGAAACGAAAGAGAAAAATAGTCAGCAGGAGTACGACAAAGCGACAATGATGCCAGATGGACTGTTAGAAGAATTGGAAGAATTAGAAGATAAGAAGATGCCAAATATGGACGAAACTGAGGTGATCAACCTCAGCGACGAAGAGGATGTCAAAGAGACATGAATCAGTGCTCACTTGGGAGCTCCATAGAAAGAAGAACTCATAGCTGCTTGGAGAGCTCCATTGTTCCGGAGCTTGAGTCATTTTGGTACAAATCCTTTTGACATATACTTATACATATTCAGGGGTACAACGGGGCCCTGACCCATCATATGTCACTTTTATACTCTTAGAGGTCTGTAGACATGTGTGGGTTGTGTCTATGTTTGGACAGCTATATCGACGCAGTTAGCTATGGATATTCCGGTATATAGTGGCAGCCTTGTCGGCTTGCACATTTTGTTATGTTTTGGTTAACTGTGACTCCCCAGGAGACAAGTTCACTCTGATATATGACATTATCAGCCTACAACATACTTTTGCAATTTACATATTGTCCTTAGTTCAGTTTGATTATATCTAGCAGGTTCGTATACAAGTGTCTAGCTCGGGCACTACCCATGGCCCATCGGTTTGGGTCGTGACAAAAGTGTTATCAGACCAATTCATCCTCAGAGTGTCTACAGACCATGTCTAGTAGAGTCTTGTTTATCGGTGTTTTGTGCACCACATCTATAAACAGGAAGCTACATGACATTTAGGATGTCATCTTTCTTTGTGATCCTAGATCGTGCAGTAGAGCCAATGATAGGAAAGCTCGTTCTTGGTATGATTTTTGTTAAATTGTAGGATTTTATTGGAGAAGAGGATAAGTTCAGTTAATGGGAGCGTAAGTGAGGCTCCGAAGGGGGACATGAGACCCGTATCACCTGTCGACTCAGGATCGAGGATGTCAAGAGGTATAAGAAAGAGCATCAGCTATTCCGTTGGGACAGAACCATTGGAGGATGTGGCTCCAGTAGGAGGAGACCCGACTGAGAAATCGTATGACAAAGACCCGTTTAAGGGTTCATGAGACTCTTGTAGACGAAAACGTAATTGAGGAAGTACAGAGTTTGGTACATCTATATTTTCCCTACGTTTCAGCATTATGTTAGGCCAGACTAGTAGACGGTGGGAAGACAAGGATAAAGAGCACACTTCACTCTATAGCCCACCAGATCAGGCTAAGGACCGATCGGCTACAGGTATATGAGTCTTTTATGGAAATTTCCTATATGTGTGCATTTAATGTAGATTATTACTTAATGGCGATGAGCGAAAATCCTTAAGGGACCAATAACCAAAGTATTTATAAGTAACTCGATTACGATGCTTTCGCCACTTATTGGAATCTTGAAAGTTAGGATGAAAAGTAGTCGTACATCGATTGAAGGTGATTATTGAGGATTTTGAAGGCCAAAATAACATTTTCTTAGTCGGAAGAGTAAGAGATCCTTTTTAATCCGGAGGGAGGTGCATTACGAGAATTTATTAGGACCCGTTAGAACTTCAACTTGTTCTAGGTTATGCGATAAAGTTCACGCAAAGAGGGTGGATGTGATTGTATCAGCACTAACGCACCGGATCCCATTAGCACCTCAAGGTTAAGCATGCTGGAGCGAGAGTAATACTAGGATGGGTGACCCCTTGGGAAGTATATTAAGAGTCCTACAAATTCAGACGTAAGAGACGTATGAGAAATTAGAGTAGCCTAAGGGAAATTGGAGTATGCGGAGTGGTTGGAAACCCCGAAAGATCGCGAAGGATGAGGTGGACTAGACCGGCAGTTAAGAGAAGAAGGTGCGTCACGGCCCCTCTAGAATTAGGATGAGTTCGAATAGTATTGGGATGTACTTTGTAAGCGAGGTGTTAGTAAACATATATATATGTATGTGTATGATATCCCATATGTGGAAACGCGCCAACTGGTATATGTGTCCTAGCAACCGACGTTGCGGTATACTGAAGGCATCAATCGAACTGGGTAGTGAAGTTTAAGTGATAGATGCTACAAGGTAAGTCGATGATATTATCACCACAGGTTAGAGTTGGAAAGTTCTAATGCAATAACATCAGGGAAAGGAAAAAAGTGAGTATATAGAAAGTAAAGTTTAAGAAACGGGGGGTGAGTGAAGCTTCCAAGAGAGACGACGGGCAAGGCAACAGACTATTTGGATAAAAATTCGAAGGTAGGCATGCGAAAGGGATAAAGTATTGTAGCATCAAACAAAAGATGAATGTGTGGGGTCAGAAAACAGATTTTGATAAGTGGGACTAAAGGATAGTAATCACAAATAGGGATGTGAAGTAAGAGAGAG
Organism: Lycium ferocissimum; assembly: GCF_029784015.1. Lineage (NCBI taxonomy): Eukaryota > Viridiplantae > Streptophyta > Magnoliopsida > Solanales > Solanaceae > Lycium > Lycium ferocissimum. The sequence goes on from NC_081353.1 coordinate 10,312,280, forward strand.
AATGATCAGGCCTTGCAATGATACTAAGAGATTTCCAGCTCTCGAGAGGTGTATAAAGGGATAAATGTGTAGTCATACTGACACGGTTGCCTCGGAAATGGAGAAGCTTCCCTAGAAGATGATTTAAAAATAGAACAGATTTGCTCGTTTAAAGGAATATTTTATGAACTTCAGGGTCAATACTATAAAATAACAAGTGGAGAAGGGCACTTGGGGAGGTAGGAACTCAAGGAAGGTTTGAGGAGGAAAGCAGGAAAGGTACACTAATGGGCTGATCAAAAGGAGAGGAGAGAAGAAGAAGGGAAGAAAAGGAAAATTGAACAATCACTAAGGACAAGCGAGAGGATAATGAACTAACAAAGCTAACCCGGAGGTAGTACATCAATGACATGGGATGAGGATAAGGAATACTGAGATTCGATTACAAATGAAATAGAAGGATGTATGGGAAATATTCATGAGTATGGACTAGCCTTGGTGGCAGGAAGGAGAAGAAAGAAGAGAGTATATTTGCAAGGATTTCACGACACAAACAAGAAGTGGCAGAACACTAGAAGAACTACAATGCATAGGTGGGATGCAAATAAGTAGTCAAGAAAAATTTCGGATAAGTGAGCTAAGTAAATAAAAGGATTGATAGTGGAAGGGGAAGAGTGTAGCATATTAACTCTCAATGATATATTGTAGACGTAGAGTGAAACCGAAAACTCATAGTAAGAAGAATTTCAGTGATAATAGTTGTGGAGGAAGACGAAGGATAAAAAGAGCAAAGTGTGACCAAACGTTCCGTGAAATGCTTAGTCATAAAAGGTAGAAGCAGAAGGGCCTTAAAGAAGGCAGCGAGAATGGATTTGTAATGCATAAGCGCTCCGTTTAAATGCAAGGCCCTCGATTAGCAGAAAGGAAAATAAGTCAAGCTATACAATGAGAGAATTCCGATATTACAAGAGACCAAAAGAGTTGAAGGATCGTTAGGGTAGGCCGATGACTACTGATTCTCGGTAGTTACTAGTGTATAAGAACACCCTTAAAAAGGGGGGAAGAGCAGATCTAGTCCTGAAATGAGGTATGGCATTGTCAAAATTCCAAGGAAAGAAAGATGTTAGCTTAAAGAGGCCAAGATTCGGGACGTAGTGGCATATCAAGAATGCATTAAAATGGATCAAGAGAATATTTCATGCAGGCGTGAGATATGATATTTCTAGACCAGGGAAATTTGAGTCGCACCTAAATAGGCAGTGACGTATCCTAAAGAGTGATAAAGAGAGTAAGAAAGCTCTGCAAGCTAACTATAAAGAGGATGATGAAATGGATGATGAGTACAAAGGACACTTTGGGTTACAACGGAAGAAAATCTTGATATTAAAGGAAAATTATGAGAATCTTAACAAAGAGAGCAACGACAAGCTGTGTGGTAATCTCTAAAGAGAGGAAGAACGATGTGGGTGTAGATAGAAAGGCAGCAACATCACCAGAAATTAGAAAGTATATCACGGGTCACTAACTATACTGAGCATAAGGGTATGTATTATAGAATTATATGAACTATCAGTGTAAGGTTATGCCCGCGGATAGGAATGGACACGCGGAAAAGCCAATAAAGAATGAGCTAACTAAGTGATCAACCGGAATGAGGAAGTCAAGGGTAAGTATACCTAGATGTTGGAAAAGAAGTTGTGGTAAAGTGAGAATTGCCCTAGCTTTTTAATTATAAGCTATATTGCAAGATTTGAGGCAAAGGAATTAAAGGGAGAGTTTGACAAGAACTCAAAGATACTGTGAGCTATAGACCAGTTCGAACTATGATTATTGGTTCATCGCAATATATAATCCTGCTACGAGGAATTATAAAGTTGGTGATGGAATATTAGGAATGTACGTATTTAAGAAATTGTATTGAGGATATGGTTATAACTGATCATGGAAAGGAATTAAGACGGATGGTTGAAGAAACATAATTATTAAGAGTAAGGATTTGTCAGTAGTAGAGTAATGCTGAACAAGCAATGAGACATTAGTAGAAGAAAATTTATGATAAATCGAAAATCTTGGCTGATGAATTACGAGGAGATAATCTAGCACGTATCTAAGCTCAACAAGTACAAGTAGGGATAGCCAAGATAGTATCGGAGGAGTCAACAAAAGAAAGCGTTGTATTCGAGCAAGAGAGTTAGCCATTAATAAAGAAATGAGGAACGAAGAGGAAGGACGCTCGCAGGACGGCGAGTAGCCGTGGCGTGGCTAGTTAAACCAGGGGAATAAAGACAGAATGAGAACGGAATACTAGTTGACTTGTGATCATATACATGAGGATTGAAGACTGTACGACTCACAAATGAATTTGATAAGGAGCTAAGAAAGAACGGGGCCAGGCCACCATATTATAGTATAAGTATATGGTAAACGAACAAATATTCACTGAGGATATTGAGGATCGGTGCACTACAACATTCAAGGATGAATGTTTTTAAAAGGGGAAAGATGTTACACCCCGGATCTTCGAAGAAGCAATTATCAAATTTTAAACATAAGTACGTTGAGTTATGGTTAAGTAAAACCACTTTGGAATATAAGGAGCAAGAATTATTAAGTATATTTAATGAGTGAAGGATGTATATAAGGTATACGGGAAGGTTTTATAAGGAAATGAGTGGAAGAAATGGAGTAGTACGACTTTGGAGAAAGGATGGGTAAAGTTTCGTGTGAAAATTTTGGTCCAAATTGAGGGAAGAATATCTCTTAGCATATGAAGTTTTTTAAGGTGTTTCAAAAGCCTAAAATGAAGTTCGTCGAGTCTAGCTTCTAATGCAATAAACCACTCATCGATAGGACATCAGAGTAGAGAATTATAGACATTACAAATTCGGCTGACAAAGCAGAAACACGTGCTACAGTACTGTTACAATAACCAACCTGCTACAATACTACTATAGTAAACTGCTACAGTGACCCCCCGAATTTGAACCTTATAAAAGGGGAAAAACCCCATTTTTTTCACCAAAAATCAGTTTGGGAACTCAGCAACATATAGGGGTATTTAGGTCATAAAGAAAGTGAGGAATTGGAGTGATTTTGATTAGTCGAGGCTCGCGTAGCGCATAATAGTAATTCTAGTATTGTTGTGCGGTGGATTTTGACGTGGATTCCAAGTGAATATTGAAGATATTGCTATTTCAACAAGAACAAGGTATGAATTTCTCTTTATTAATATTACTTTTGGTTTATTCACGAAGATAGAGTGATTAAATAGTCGTATAATAAAGTTGTTGGTTGTGGAAATTAGAAAACGTTGTGAGGGATATTTTATGGTATATATTGGTGTTGGAGATGATATTATTAATGTTGATATTGTTGTCGTTGTTGTTGGTGGTTGAATTGAGATTTCGGGTTAGGCATATAAACATAGGAGATGCTGCCAAAATTCCGACAGATTATTGAAAGGTTTACTTGAAAGTTTAGCACAAGTATACTACGATGAGTCTAACGATAGTGTGAATCCTCTTAAATGTAGACTTGCAAGCTCGGATGAATAAGTGTAGATAATTGAAAGCTGAACAGGTATGTAAAGCTATCCCTTCTTTGGCATGAATTACATAAAATGAACAAGCGACGAACACATGTGACTCCAATGAACTCTAGTTCTCAGTAGTACTTGACATGACAGTTGTCTTTGGTCCCTCAAGTGTTAGTTCATCCTACCTATCTCTCGAATCCCAAATGATGATCCATTTTGTACATGATTGACCATAATACTAAGTGTTCTCACCTCGATAATGACTCTTTCAAAAGATATCCTGAGATAACATGATTGTGCATTCACAAAAGAGTCTTCATACTGGATTATGAGTAATTAATGAAAGGCTTGGCATCGTATACATTTTCATTGCATCATATAACCGAGTCCCTTACTAAAGGGCCGGGTACGGTATATATTTACATAACCGAGTCCCTTACTAAAGGGCCGGGTACGGTATATATTTACATAACCGAGTCCCATAATGGGCCGGGTACAGTATACAGAGTATATATATGTATGACTCACCATATAAGGTACAAATGCATTGGTATCCCTTGATTATCAAACTTATCTCATGTCATCCTTTCATTCAGTCATGACCGTCACTACTGTGTTCCATGCTTTACATATTCAGTACATTTTTCGAGCTGACCCCCTTTCTTCAGGGGCTGCGTTTCATGCCCGCAGGTACATACACTTAGTATGGTGATCCTCCAGCCTAGGACTTCTGTTCAGCTTCTTGGAGAGCTCCATTGGTCCGGAGCTCGAGTCATTTTGGTACAGATCCTTTTGACATAGACTTATGCATATTCAGGGGTACGGCGGGGCCCTGACCCGTCATATGTCACTGCTATACTCTTAGAGGTCTATAGACATGTGTGGGTTGTGTCTATGTTTGGACAGCTATATCGACGTAGTTGGCTTTGGATATTCCGGTATATAGTGGCAGCCTTGTCGGCTTGCACATTTTGTTATGTTTTGGTTAACTGTGACTCCCCAGGAGACAGGTTCACTCTGATATATGACAGTATCAGCCTACAACTTGCTTTTATAATTTACATATTGTCCTTAGCTCAGTTTGATTATATCTAGCAGGTTCGTATACGAGTGTCCAGCTCGGGCACTAGCCATGGCCCATCGGTTTGGGTCATGACAGCCATTCCAATGTTCATGACTTTGGTTCCAGCACCCGTGGTAGGACAGGTGGCGCAACAGATTGTGCCTAACCCCAACAAGCCAATCAGCTGTACTGGCAACTATGACCCGAGCATGACTCGTTCGGAAGATGTTGCAGCTCTTTGAAGAATTGGCCAAGAACGCCACAAGGAAAGAAAATACCCAGAAAAAGGCGATAAACGAAGGAGAAGCCGAAGATTTTTGGCAGCGCATGGAGCCAAAAGATTATTCTATTGTTAAGCATTTAAAGAAGACGCCGATACAAATCACGATCTTATCATTGTTGGCTAGCTCGCCGTCACATAGGCATGCCCTCATGAGGGTATTAGACGACGCACATGTACCGGCAAGTACAAGTAGTGAAGATTTAGCCGGACTAGTTGCCCATATCATTGGGGAACATAAAATCTGCTTCTCTAAATAGGAATTGCCAATTGAGGAAACCTCTGACAACAGAGCCCTCCATATCACTCTAGAATGTCATGACAAGGCCATAGGGAGAGTACTTGTGGATAATGGGTCGGGCCTCAACATCTGGCCTATAACCATACTAACACTGCTTGGGTATGACATAGGCAAGATTCACCAGAGAGGGATGAACGTTAGGGGATTTGATGGATCCCTAAATGATTCTTTGGGAGAAGTGGACCTACAAATCTAGGTCGGACCTGCCTCCTTCAGAGCTGAATTCCAAGTCATGGTAAGAACTGCTAATTACAACATGCTCTTGGGAAGACCCTGGATAGAATCCGCCAGTGCGGTACCATCAAGTTGGCACCAGGACAGAAAATTTGAATGGAAGGGCCAGGAAATTCTGGTCGCAGCTGAGAAGGATACCTAGAAATATCCTTACAACATTATATATGTGATCAAAGGGAGTCCCAACAAATCAAAATTCCACATGTTGGAATGTGTGGGAGCCATCCATTTAGAAGTAGAGGTCGGTGAACCGATGCCAGCAATCTATAAAATGATTGCCTCCACCATGCTGAGAAACTGTTTTGAAATGGGGAAAGGCCTGGGGAGAGATCTGGAAGGCATAATAGAACCTGAGCCCATTCCCGAAGAAAACTACCACTTCGATCCGGGGTACGATCCTAGCGAGGATGAGCTCACGAAAGCCATCAGAAGAGAACCCAGAGCAGGGAATCTACCACATCCAATTCCGGGGTTGTACCAATAATTTCCCAACAAGACGCCGATGCAGAATGGAGAAGAAGTTGATGGGGGTCTCGAGTGGCTATTTCACGGAGAGGGATGCTACGCGATCATTAAGAAAAGCCAGGAGACGCTCACCATACGCAGTCTGAGGCCAGGAGAGCCCGTGATAATTGTACATCTACTTCCCTCTTGGCTCCTCGGTAGAGAGATGGATTTTCCTTAAACTCTTTTGCTAAAAAGCGGCGACATCGGCTGAGGCCCGAATGATTGCCTTTTCTAAATAACTTCGTGATGTTTAAAAGTGAAAATGGTCCGACGCTGTTCCTAACCAGGACCACAGTTTGTAACTAATTACTCTTAAATTAATGAAAAGCCTCGGTCTACGTAAAACTGCTATCGTTATTAGATAATAAAAATGAAAGTTTTCTAACTAATCACGTGTAACGAATAATAAATAAGCCGTAACGAATAATAAATAAGCCTAACTTTACTTTGCCTCACCTTTTCAGTAGTAACCGTAATAAAACAACTGAAAATGTCATGACGTGTCGTGAAACGAATGAGAAAAATAGTCAGCAGGAGTACGAGGAGTACGACGAAGCGACAATGATGCCAGAGGGACTGGTAGAAGAATTGGAAGAATTAGAAGATAAGAAGAAGCCAAATATGGACGAAACTGAGGTGATCAACCTCGGCGACGAAGAGGATGTCAAAGAGACACGAATCAGTGCTCACTTGGGAGCTCCATAGAAAGAAGAGCTCATAGCTCTGTTAAAGGAATATGTGGACGTCTTCTCTTGGTCATACGCAGATATGCTGGGGTTGAGCACTGAAATAGTGTCCCACATATTACCCATCAAGGAAGGTTTTGTCCCGATCAAACAAAAGACGCTAACATTTAGGCCAGACATGAGCATCAGGATAAAGGACGAAGTAGAGAAACAGATCAAGTCTGAAATAGTGGAGGTGAAATCCTATCTCACTTGGGTGGCCAACATAGTGCCGCATGCTACAATAAGGACAGAAAGATTCGAATATGTGTGGACTACTGAGATCTCAACCGGGCCAGTCCAAAAGAAAACTTTCCTCTCCCAAACATCCACATTCTAATAGACAACTGCACTAAGCACGAGCTGCAGTCATTTATGGATTGTTTCACTGGGTATCATCAAATTCTCATGAGTGAAGAAGACTGCCTTTATCACCCCTTGGGGAGTCTACCATTATAGGGTAATACCGTTCGGCCTCAAAAATGTCGGCGCTGCATACATGAGAGCTATGACTACCCTGTCCCACTATATGATGCATCGAGAGATTGAAGTCTATGTAGAGATGTCATCATAAAATCAAGGGAATTCTCCGAACATACCATGCACTTGCGCAAGTTCTTTGATAGACTTCGCAAGTTCAATCTGAGGCTGAACCGTGCAAAGTGCGCATTTGGAGTGCCTGCAGGTAAGTTTCTAGGATTCATAGTCAGCCGCAGGGGTATCGAATTGGATCCTACCAAAATCAAAGCGATTCGGGAGTTGCCCCCTCCCAAGACTAAAAGAAGTCATGAGCTTCTTGGGAAGGTTAAACTACATTGGGTGGTTCATAGCCTAGTCAACTGTGATTGTGGAGCCAATCCTTAAATTGCTCAAGAAAGATGCTCCCACAAATTGGATAGAAGAATGCCAAGAGGCATTTGACAAAATCAAGAGATATCTTTCCAATCCTCCCGGCCTATTGCACCTGTCAGTATTAGAAAATGCTTTCGGGTGCATGCTCGCTCAGCACGATGAAGAGGGAAAAAATGAACATGCCATCAACTATCTAAGTAAGTAGTTCACATCCGGTGAGTCACGGTTAAACGCTCGTAGAAAAAAACTGTTGTGCTCTGACATGGATTTCTCAAAAGCTGAGGCACTACCTATCAGTGTTCACCACTTACCTCATATCCAGAATGGATCCATTGAGATACATTTTTCGACAACCGATGCCCGTAGGAAAATTGGCTAAATTGAAGATGCTACTAAGAGAATTCGACATCGTATACGTAGCATAAAAGGAAATCAAAGGACAAGCCCTAGCTGACTTGCTGGCAGAAAGTCCCATCGATGACAAACTTGAACCATTACGAACTTTCTTCCCAGATGAGGAAGTGATGGCTATGGAAGAAGAGGTGGTAGAACCATACTCGGGTTGGAGACTGTTCTTCGATGGAGCAGTCAATTACAAAGGATAAGGCATTGGGGCAGTCTTAATATTAGAAACAGGACAACACTATCCGATAGCCGCAAAGCTCAACTTCAGATGTACTAACAATATGGAGAAATCTGAAGCATGTATCCTCGGCCTCAGGATGGCATTGGACATGAACATACAAGAGTTGTTGGTAATCGGGGACTCCGATTTGCTTATAAATCAAGTGAAAGGAAATTAGGCGACCAAAAATGATAAAATACTCCCATATGTGAATCTGGTACAAAGATTGTGCGGGAGATTCAAGAGTATCGATTTCAGGCATACTCCGAGGGCTCAAAATGAGTTTGTAGATGCATTGGCTACAATAGCCTCCATGATCCAGCACCCCGATAGTGCTCAAATTTACCACTAGAGATTACACTGAGAGAAGAACAGGCTCACTGCGCCTACGTCGAGGCCGAGCTGGATGGCCAACCATGGTATGCCAACATCAAGGCATACCTGGAGAAGGGAGAGTACCCCCCAAAAAGTTTAACGAATCAGAAAAAGAACATCAGGAGGTTAGCTAATGGTTTCTTCTTAAACAAAGAAGCGTTGTACAAAAAGACACCTGACCTTGGGTTACTCAGGTGCGTGGACGCCGAGGAGGCTACAAAACTGCTGAAAGAGGTGCACGCAGGGGCGTACGGACCCCACATAAATGGATTCATCCTTGCCAAGAAAATCTTGAGGACAGGATACTATTGGATGACCATGGAGCATGACTCTTGTAAATTCATGCAAAAGTGCCATCAGTGTCAGATACATGGAGATCTGATCAAGGTTCCTCCCACAGAATTACATGCGATGAGCTCGCCTTGGCCATTCGTGGCATAGGGAATGGACGTCTAGGACCCATCGAGCCTAGAGCCTCTAGCCTCCAATGGACATCATTTCATTTTAGTAGCCATCGATTACTTCACTAAATGGTTTGAGGCGACTTCCTACAAATCAGTGACCAAGAAAGTCGTGGCTGAGTTCATAAAAAAAATCTGATATGTCGTTTTGGTGTACCGAAATCCGTCATCACAGATAATGGTGCCAATCTGAACAACCATTTGACAAAGGACATCTGTGAACAATTCAAGATAACCCACAGGAACTCTACTGCCTACCGACCACAGATGAATGGAGCCGTAGAGGCTGCCAACAAGAACATCAAGAGGATCCTGAGAAAAATGATTGACAACTACAAGAATTGGCACGAGCAGTTGCCTTATGCTTTGTTGGGGTACAGAACGACAACCCGAACTTTCATCGGGGCAACCCCGTACCTGCTTATCTACGATACAGAGGTGCGTCATGCCCGCAGAAGTGGAGATCCCTTTGCTCAAAATCATCTAAGAGGCGGAGCTAAATGATGCACAATGGGTTAGAAATTGCTACGAGTAGCTCGCCACGATAGATGAAAAGAGAATTGTGGCGGTATGCCATGGACTGCTGTACAAACAAGAATGTCTTGAGATTTCAACCAGCGGGTTAGAGCCCGACTTTTCCAAATTGGACAACTCGTGCTCAAGCGAGTCTTTCCCCACCAAGAAGAATACAAAGAAAAATTTGCGCCAAACTGGCAAGGGCCGTATATGGTCAGGAAAGTACTCTCAGGAGGAGCCATAGTCTTAGCCGAGATAGATGGACAAGAGTGGCCCATAGCTATCAATGCAAACGTAATCAAGAGATATTATGTTTAGGATTCTATTTGTTTGTGATTGCATTATCATTTCCTTGTAATCGTATCTTTTTCATGTAATCATATCTTGTAATAGAACAGGAAAAACAAATCATCTATATAATAAACTACGCAATGACCTAACTTCCATAGTAGGATACGTAGGCAGTCTATATCATACCAGGTCACATTATTAGTAAAACCAACACTCAGTCACTTCATCCCGAACTACATTCGACCTGAATTCTTGCTGCGACGAGATACGTAGGCGCTTTTGAGCTCGATCGTCATAAAAGAAAAACCCAAGAAACCCTTAGAAAACCCCGGAGACAATAAAGCAGGAGAAATCAATGAGATCAAGCTACAAGGATCGACACGAGAGTCGAGGCAAAGATCATCCTTACACCTGTACAGGCGTAATTATTAAGGGGGTCTCAAAAATTCCTACCAGAAACAATCAACAAAGAAGATGGCAAAACAGAGCCATACGCTGGGGCAGAATTTTTGATGGAAACTCAAAAATTCCTGCATAACAAGACAAAGCAAGGGTCGCTCAGAGCAAATCCTGAAACTAGGGCAGAATTTTTGAAAAGATCTCAAAACTTCTACCAGTTTAGAAATCAGCAATTATACCTCCCGGGAGAGCTAGAAGACCTCGTTCGAAGAAAACACATGTCATGACACATAAAAATGAAATGAGCATTTCTTTTAAGGAAAAACAATGTGCGTTTTATAAAAATTTTACTTTAAATTTTAAAATTAGTATAAGTACATCCCATAAATATCTCTCGAAATATCGAGCCCAAGAAGGATCGAAAAAGCGTCAAGAGGAGACGCCAGGCGAGAGGATAGCAGCGCTAATCAGCCTTTTAGGAAACTCACAGTTTTTCTATGGATGCAAGTTTTAAACAGGACAGCAGGGGAGTCATCAATCAGCTTACCCGCAGCAAAAACAAGGAACGAACTCAACCTGTCGCCAAATAACCGCTAGGAGTCGTAGAATGAAACCAAAGAGAAAGCATATTCCACCATGAAGATCATGAAAAAGAATGAACGACAAAGACACATCTGACTAAAAGGGTCATATAACAAACGAACGAGAAAAGACATCTGATCACAAGAGTCATACAAAGAATGAACGACAAAGGCATATTAGGCCGAAAGGGTTACGATGAATGAACGTAAAGACATTTTTTACAAAAAGGGTCATGACAAAGACAAAAACTCATATCCGACCACAAGGGTCAACAACCAACACAATGAATGAAAGAATGATTATCCAGCCAAAAAGGCCATATCTGTCATCCTTATCATATTTTACTTTCGCCAAGAGAGCCATTGCACGTTTACTTTCCTGTTACCAAAAGGGCCATTCATAAAAACTGCCGAGAGGGCCATTTATACAAACTGCCAAGAAGGCCAATCATACAAACTGCCGAGAAGGCCATTCATACAAACCGCCAAGAGGGCCATTCATACAAACTGCCGAGAGGGCCATTCATAAAAATATCATGAAAATATCTACAATATTGTCAAATTTCGGAAGCAGGAGCACAACCTCCGAAAAGGAGCCCGCTTGCTGAACCAGATCTAGACGAATTGCGGAGCAAATGTGGAATTTTTTCTTTTGCAGCCGGTTAAGATAGGGTGCCCATGAGAGTCAAGCTCTCCAGCCAGAACTTGGAAGCCATCTAATCTCAGACTTAGCCACACCACTGTCTATTTTATTTTTCTTTATTAAAAACCGCGATCGCTCGGATACACACCTGAGAAATTTGAAAGTATTCCCGCAAAAGGGACATACTCTTCTCCAGCGAGTCAAACTACATGTGGCCTGATTCTCAGAGACCAGGGATGTGTAGGAAGGCTCAAAACTAGAGAGTCTGCCACACTCTACCAACCGTCCAGAGAAACCCCGATCACAACACCGAGAATCTCAGGACTTTCCTGCTAAATCACTTGAAAGTCTTTAATTGAGTCGAACTACAAGTGGCCTGAATTCTCGTATAGCCCAAGATATGTAGGAAACCCAGAAGCCAGGGTCCGACCGCATTATTGAATTGCATGAAATTGAAGGGTAAGATGAGTCGGGTCAATCAAAAATTAGGGTTAGTCAAATTTCATTGCTCAGGGATGGCCCAGCCATCCCCGAACACCGAAGGGCAGTTGTTTTCACTTAATTTTTTACCTCCCGTAATTCATTTTAAGTAGTTGGAGTTCTTGGATAATAAATAAAATAAGTTGTGCATCTTAAAGGGTCTAAATAATTTCGTAAAATTATTCAGGACAATATTTCACCTCTTTAAATTGATGAAGTGATTTTCAAGGTCATTATAAATTATTTAGAAATTAATTGATATGCTATGACGTTTATCAAACATTTTATTAGAATTAATCAAAAGCAAAACAATTTGAATAATTATTTACTTAATTGTTGAATCAATGAAAAATCAGATTAAAAAATAATTTATTCTATTTTTATCCAAGGTATTTGGATAATTAAAGGAATTGACCATGCTACCCCTCAAGCTTTAATTTCTGTGTGTTTGCATAATGGTTTAAAATTAATAAATTGTTTTAGTAATTAATTTGGTTAATTAGAGGGGTCATTTAGGAAATTTGGTTTTGATTATTTAATTGTTTTACATAAATGACCACATTAAATGAACCAACTCATGGTTTGAGATGATTAGGGTCATTTTTGCAAATCTAGCCTCCTAATGGCTTTAATTGAGATGTCCAAATCCATTGGCAAATCAATTGAGGTCATTAGCGCAAAATAGCTTTAATTGGCTAACTAAAAGCAAAATAAGGCTATATTTGAAGTAATTGATCGGATTAATATTAGTTAAGGATATTTTTGCAATTGGCTGGATAAAGGCTATAATTGCAACAATCATTTAATTTTGAAAGCCAATTGAGGCCATGTTTGCAAAATGAATCTAATAGTAGCAATTTAAATTAATTACGTCCTAATTTGACCACGATATAATTAATTATGCTCATAATTAGTTATTTTAAATAATTGTCTATTTTGATAAAATGCCCGTTTTACCCCTACGTACGTATATACACCTAATATACGCTAGTATATACGTATGATATATACGAAAAGGGGGCCATGTCCATATATTTCTTGCATTGGACCGAGCCCGGTCCAATAACAGGACTAGACCAGGCCCAAGAAGCAGATAATAGGGCAATACGCCCCACCTTCCCTCATTATTCACAACACTCTGGCCTTAGGGGCCTCTAAGAAAAAGCAAGAATGAGGAGACGGCTAGGGGCAAGACCCTAGAGCCGCTTTCATTCCACTGAACCCCCCTCTTCTCTCCTCCTGTCCCATCGAAAATGGGTGTAAGGCATGAGATTTTCAGAGGAGAGGACGAAGCATTAATGGATTCGTCCTTTTCCACCTTTTTCTTTCACAATTTCATCCAAACACGCCTCCAAGGTACGATCCTAGTATTTTTTTCATGATTTACAGTTGTTAAGATGCAAGCAAAGCCGTTGATTGCAATTTTCTTTTGATCTTGACCGTTTAAAGTTTAGATCTGAGTGACACTTGTGGAAATCACAAGTCCCACATCGTTTGTTTAAGCTTTGGGTTGTATTTTTGGGGTTCTATAAATAGAAACCCATGTCTTGCAAAAAAGGAAGAGGGAAGAAAAGGGTTTCAGAATCCAAAAGCTTGACATTTGAACCTAAAACATTTTAAAAGAAAACTTAAGTATCAAGTATAATTTTAGGCTTTAAACTCAAAATTAAAGTCTCATCGTTTTAAATTTTGTTTTGCTTTGTGTCTTTGTTAGTGTTTGTGGCTCAAGTTGGAAGAATTTGAAACACAAAAGGTTCCAAGTCCATTCTTGAACACGGCTGCACACACAAAAGGTAATATTTTATCTTGCTATTAATTATTTTCTGTATTTTTTTCTTTGTTTAATTCATATTGAGAGAAAATCTGCTTAGTTTAGGTTATTGCATTATTAGTTCCTTGCTTTGCTTAGTAAATTGTTAATGATGGGTCATTCTAGTTTGCTAATTTATCGCGATGTTCTTGTTTAGTCAAAGTTATGCGATAATCCTCATTTAGTTGAAGATATACTCGCTAATGACATGTGCTTTAAGTTTGAGGTGGGTTTCTGATATCATTATATTGGCTTGGGTTCATTTGTGATAAATCGGTGATCATGATTAGTTAGAATTATTTGATTGAGTCATGGCAATGAAAATTTACCCCGTTTTGAGTTCCTAAATGTAAGGGAATTGATCTTCATCCATTTGTCTTGCTTAAGTAGGGTTGTATAAGAAGATTGGGATATGATAATGTGAGGATGAATTTAGAAAGGTGTAGCCCTAAATTTATAGACTATAATTCTGGTATGGTTATTGACAATGGAATTGAGTGATGCATTTTTTAAGTCTAGTAGAGTCAAATGTATAATGATTGCTGTTTTGATTAGTTTTTTTTTTTTTTCAAGATAATCCTCTCTATATGATCAGTTAAGTATTTAAAATAACCTGCATTAATGGTCACGAGTAATGCTGAGCTATACTAGGTCGTTTATATTTGAATTGATATGAACAACCCTCTATGACTGAATCTAGGGGAACTGGAGCAATTTTTGTCCAAAGCCAATCCCATGAACTCTTTTTTTGGTTAATTTGTTTTCTTCTGGGTCAAAATTTAAAGTTAGAATGCAGTTGTTACATTAGACCTGAGGCTTAATGATGTTGTTTGGTCCCTCAGTGATCACTTTTGCTGTCTCTGTTTGTTGGTTAAAGCCTATCTAGCTTGCATGAGACCTTATGTTGATAACCTTTTACTGCTTCTATACCTCAAAATGCTCTGCTTTGAATGATCATGGGTAGTATGCATGAATCACAATAATTTGAACTATCATTTTCTATAATCTACTTCCCTCCCTTATTTGATCAACGACATGAGATTTGGAGTAAATTATCCTGTAACTGCATATTTGAGTTGATCTTTGTTCAGTTGATTAAATGATTAAATGAAAATATGGCATGACTAATTGAGTGTTGATATAGTTCACATGTGGATATTGGTAGGGTTGTATTGGGATTTAAGTAACTCTGAATGATGAAAAATGTGAATTACCAACTGATCATTGCTTGTTAAATGTGTTAACACCTAGTTGTTGATTAAATAGCCTAGATAACCTCTGATGATGCGTGGTTTGACCGTAAGGCCTTAAGGGTTTAAGCAGGACCTAGTGAGGTCAACTATGGTAGAATTATGATAATGCTAAGTTATTCTAAACCCTCCCAAGGCTCTTAGTGGCTGTCACTGGGGTATGGAAATGAAATCAGAAGAAGGGAGGGTCTTGGGATAGTAAAAGGTGATCCTGGGCATGAACTGGATGTAGCGGTTCATATTTTTTCCGATTCGTATTTGCACTTGCCTCATTTAAAAAGGAAAGTGTCCCGAGGAAGTACGGTTGTCAATCGTACCGGAAAAAAGGAAAAAATAGACTTCTACGTGGATGGTGCTCTAAATGGACTTTATTTTAGGGTCGCCACCTAATTTTTAGGAAATTAGGAAAACCAGTTCGAAAGGGGTTCATTCAAAACGGTTAAATTATAAAAGAATCCCAATCTAACCAAGGTTCGGGTAAGGGTTCTGGTGATCCCCCGGGGAAGGTGTTAGGCACTCCGGTATTAAGGATCCGTAAAATACGGTTGACCTACAGGTTCTAATAATATGTCTATTTAGGTATACATTGTTTATGGTAAAAATTGTTTCGGCTTATATTTCCACAACAAAAGATTTTAGTCATTCATGCAAAATATATCCCATTTCAAGAAACAAAAGTGGTAAAATTTTACCCAAAATTGGGCGTTTAGGGTGTCAGACTAGAACACTTAGGCTAATACCCGAAGGCTCTTAGCCTAAGTAGGACTCTACGTAAGTCCACCCCAAAATAGTTTTGAAAAAATATTGTTTTAAGTGTAGAAAATAGTTTTTTTATTTTATTTTAAGGAAACTAATTTTAGGCATATTATTATAGTCCATATATTAATCGTATTCTACATATATAATCCATTTTTTATTCTATTTTTTTGTCAAGTTTTAGTCAAGTTTTATTTTTAGTCTAAGTCTAAATAGTCACAATCAGTCCCTCAAGTTTTGAATATCGATCCAAATCAGTTGATATGTCATAAGTCCACAAGTTTCACAGATGTTCAAATCAGTCCTTAATTTTACGAAAATTGGCAGTTTTAGTCCTTCTAATCAAATCAGTCCCAATTTGCATTAATGCCTTAGGATTGGTCTTAGATTTGTAACAAATTCATTTTGGCGACTTTAAAATGCGACAATCTCATAAGGGTTCCAATTGACACAATAATTACGCAAATAAATATTTAAAGTACATAATTAAAAGAGATAGAGAGTTTGGGCCGACCAAGCCCAAAGGGAATATGTTTATGCAATCGGGTTAGTCTTAAATCCAATGTATGCTCCATTTCGCTCCAAGTTGGGTTGACTCGATCTAGATACGCTAGTGGGCTTTGTTGGGACCCACCAACGGGTTTGGGTGGACAAAATACAAACGCGTATACATAGTATTAGAATACATTGATGAATTAAGCTAAATATACATAAAAAACATACATAACTATTATATAGCCAAAAAACGAGATACAACACTTATTGGACCGAACCCATATATAATAAATCACCCAAGAAAGCTGAATTTTGATGAATAAAAGAGCCCATGAAGCAGGCCCAGAATTGTGGCCGCAAAAACTGTCTTCTCCTTTTAGAATTTTCTAAGTGATCAAGCCATGGTATACATGATTTACCATTGGTATACCCGTAAAAAATAGATAGCAAAACCCATGAAAGGGCATACCCTCTATACACTTCAACATACATTATATATTCAAATGACATTGGCCCTCAAACACCTTACAGAAAACCACTAAATCTACCCATCCATCCCACAATTTTCAACTCATGTCTTAACTATTAAGTGAGGCCAAGCAAGCAAGCACAACTTTAGAACTAGTCACAAACACAGGGTAGAGGTGTCACAGAGTCATTTAGCAAGCAACATGAAGTGTTACAAGTTTAAAGCAATGCAAGGATAGGTAATGCAAGGCACATCAAATGTCACAAGCAAAACAAAGAATGGCATGGACAAGAAGACATGGCAAATTTCAAAATGACAAATGAGTAGCAGCAACAATGAAGTAGTAAGGGAAACAAACAGGCACAGGATTAAGAGTGAAGCAGCAAAAGACAAAGGCAAAGCCACAGTCATCCTACTCAAAATATTAGTTTCTAGTTTCTTTTGAGGAAATCAATAGTTAATGAAGAGAGAATAATGAAGGACCTGGCCAAGAGTTCATTTTTAAGCCAAAAAGAAACTAAACCAAATGCCGTAAAAACCATTTTTAAACCCATTCACCACTTACTGAGGCAAGTTTAATGTCCAAAGTCATTTTTGGTACCAATTTTAGCTTAAACAAGTCTAGGTATTAAGCAGATTCAGAGTGCACGTCCCCATCATTTCCCAAGTCCCTATATCCTAGTTCATGTTCAATCATTGGGTCACAAAGGTCTCAACTAGTCTCAAGATCATCTCAGCATATAAGCAGTCCCATAGAAAACATTGTAGAACTTGAAAATGACAATTTTGACTTAGTTAATTCTCAGAATCAAACACAGGGATCCAAACTCAAATGTGAGATCAAATAAGGTCCTAACAAGACATAGAGGATGATCAAAATAGGATCAGCAAGTCCAAAAAGAGGTAAAAGAGAGCATGAAGCTATCCTAGGTGTAGTCATGATTCAACTGCCATTACAACAAGTCCCAAATAATGAGAAACTCAAATGGAAACAGTACAGGTCTATGGGAGCCTAAACTATGACTAGGAGAGGTTTATGACACTATCCTAAATTTAAAGCATCATATTGAACATATCTGAGACACAAGCAAACAAACAGGGGTGGAAATCATATATGCAAATCTCAAAAACTTACAAACAAGTTACAAAAACATGTACAAACAAGCAGATACCACATCTGTTCTTTTAAAGCAGATTTAAGTTCAATTTTTTAGCATTGCATTAGATGTCACAAGTTTTACAAATTTGAATTAAACCTTTAAGAGACAGTTTAGGCATAACCAATTCTCAGTAGCTTAATGTGGTTCAACAATGTAAACTATGAGCATATTGCCGTCCATATCAAGCATACAGCAGGAATGATGCACAAAGATGGCTCAATGTTAAAAAAAAAAAAAAAAAAAAAGGTGATCAAGAGAGGTTCATGCTACATCTCCTAAGTCACAAAATGATGTATTCAAAAACAGTATAAGCCAGCAATGTATAAGGAACAAAAGTGTTCAAGTTCTAGGGTCAAACATAGAAAAGGAAGGACAGCAGGGTCTAAGTCACTGCTATACTTGGTTTCAAACTTCTTCTTTAAAGTTAAATTCTAATTTTCCCTGTATAACTAACTTCTAATGATCTGACAATCAAGGGATATTTAAGGCCTTCCTAATCAAAGTAAGCTCACAGAGCATTCTGCACAGTAAACTAGACAACAAACAAGCTTTAAAGCGAAGAAAAGTCACAATGAGATCACAAACCACACACCACAACCCCAAGGACATTAGCATAGGCCACTAATTCTCAATTTTGAACAAAGGACAAGTTTCCTTATTCCCTATTATATACCTTCTACAATAGTTGCTAAAGCTAGTGATTAAACACACACACAAGGCTAAACAAGACCCAAACTTGTTCAAAACCAACATGACAAGCTATAAATCCATTTTTTTTTTAAAACAGATTCGTAGTTTTAGAGGATTCTAGTCTTACTTAGCAATTTCAGAATCTTGAAAGCAAGTTAAGAGATTCATTCTTTACTTTTCTATGGCTTAGCAAGCTTCAGAGATGACAAAATGTATACCAATACAGCCAAATAATCACAAAAAACATAGAAGTCCTTCTTTATTACAATTTTAACAGTCATTTAGTCAAAAAGAAAAATGAGAATCTGAAGTTCAACCTTCAAGGGTTCACCTAATGTTATAGCTTGCTGATCTTTGAAAGCTGTTTTTTGCAAGTTTTGAAAAGGTTTAGTCTTTAAAGGATAGGAGAGGCAAATCCAACATGGGTAAAACAAAGCAAACAGAGATTCAAAGGCTTTTAAGCTCAATATAGGTAGGCTGTAAAGAAACAAGCAGATATATCTCAGGTTTAAGAGACCATTTTTTAGTTCAAATTTAGTCTAAGACAGCCATATAAGATCATAACATAACTCAGCCCCCCTAGTATCTCACTGAACTACACTAAACAAGTTTATTCAAGTGAAAACATAGACTTGAACTTCATTTGTTTTTTAGAATCATTATTCATTTGTTTTTTAGAATCATTATCTGGTTTTTACTTAGAACAAATCAACACAAGGCCAAAACAAGTGGAATTCTTAAACAGTAGTGAAGCAACAAAAATGTAAGATGTGCCTCAGAACCCTCAACATACCAATATAGCAATAACTAATGAACAAATAAATGAATTACTTCACTTTAAGCCAGTCTTAACTTTTAATACCTATTAGTCAACAAAATCCCTTTGAAACCTCATTATATTGTCATCATAATAAGATAGACTCATTAGTTATATAGAACAGTAACCAAAATGATTTTAAAACAACCATAAACAAATCAATTCATGTAAACAAACAAGAACAGAAATGAAATAGGATAGAATAAAGATGTTCCCTTTTTGAAAGGCAACCTAAAGATCAAACGAGGGATTAGATTAATCAAATCAACACCAACACTCGAATCCTCAAAGCAGCCTTCTTGTTATTTTATATAGTATGGTATTTTTTGTAGTAATAGTATATTAGTGAAGATATCTATAATATATTTTGAATATAACAGGCAAGTTGGAAAGAATCAGTATAATTCTCCAAAAAAAAAATCCGGGCCCCTCCAATGTCATGGCCGGGGCGGCCATGGTGATACACACAAACCCTTTCTTTCGGAGATCCTGGGCGACCCTGATAGGTTTGTTGCACTGCTCTTATCTTTTTCATGCTACATAGTAGGGAGTGGATCCTGGCATATGACTTCTTGAATTTGGAAAAGTCATTTCTCCAGAACCTAACCTTTGATATCCTTTCTGGATGATTTCTTTCTTGGTCATGAGTCAGGAGAGAGTGGGGTCCCCACAGTTGGCTAATTCTCCATTAGTCAGTCCATTGGATAAGCTTCCTTTCCAATGCTCCACACTCATTGGATGTATGACCTGACTGACTTCGGTGGTGGAGGCATTTTTTGTAAATCATAGAAGGAGCACATAGTGGCAACAGATTTGGGCTTTGCGTGTACACTCCAAAGCTCCCCAAAGTCTCTAAGAGTTCTTGTTTAGACAACTCTACTGGTGTACCCCAATTGTACGATCTTGTGCCCTTAAGAACAAT
>NC_081353.1:10332595-10356791 GCF_029784015.1 Lycium ferocissimum
AAAGCCCCTTCACTTTGACTTTTTTGTAGGCCTTGTTTGATTGTCTGTGGCTTTATCTATCACAAGGGGTCTTCCCACTGCATTTGCTAATGAGAACAAGGATTCCTTGTCAAAGAGATTATGCAGTTCTCGAAAGGAGATCCATGCTATAGCAATTGTTGTTTCCTCATCCGCTTAAACCAAGGGTCCTATACAGTAGAAATCTAACCGGAAAAAGATTTATTCCCCGAACCTAATCTCCCATGGTCCTAGCCGTGGTAGCATAGTCTTCTAGTAAAGATAAACGAACTAGAATATGCCTATCCTCCAATAGCCCTATGGCAGGTCAGGCCCTTTACTTCCAATTGTGTTGGTATACTTCTCCTCAATTCATGTACATCCGGTCTTCCGTAGGAGAACTTAGCAACAAGTGCATACCGTAAATTCTCGTCTCTTACATAGTATCTCAAATTCTTCTTTGTCCATGTACGAGGGTTCTCCATGTAAATATGTAACAGGTTTAATGTCAATTGGTCCTAGTTTTGGTGTGTTTGTAAGGTTGTTTAGTGTCAAGGCATACTGATCGTGGGTTGTATAATTTGGTCGTTGGCCGGCGAGGCCATTTTGGGTGGTAGATACTTGTGTTTTTGGCAGGCTAGGTTTTTTTCAACAATATCATCTAAATATATGCTTCACTACACGAAGTCTCATCAAGGGTAAGCTATAACCTACCAGGATGGCCGAACAACAATACATTAACAATCTCTCCTTAGCCTTGCCTTTCCGCTGAGCCTCAAGATCAAGAAAGTCTAGGCATATTTGAAATCTAGATTAGAAATCATGAGGACCGATACCTATATTTCTATCATTCAAACTAGATCAAAACAAATCCTAGAATTTGGGAAAACGGGGCCCATAAGTTCAGAACGAAAATTTGGGGGTAAAATATCCAATTAACCACTAGGTGATCAAACCTATCAACTAATTTCTAAAATTAACTCAAAGATTCTGCCAAATTTGAAATCCAAGTAAAAACTCCACTTTTGGGTATAAACCCTAACTCTTAGATTCAAGAATTCAACACTAATAATGGAAGATATATTATTAACAAACTTAAATACATCATAATCTAGCATAACCCAATCAATTTCATCATATAAAAGCCTAGGTAGAATATCCATTAGACCCACTTTAATCTTCCAATACTGATGAACTAACAAGGATGAAGGGATTCTAAGATGATTAGGAATAATGAATTAGTAAAGAGATTAGAAGAACTTACCCCCAAGAATTTTCTCCAAGAATCCTCTAGAACATTTCCCAAGAGCTCAATTTTTGTAATGGTAATAAATGATAGACTAAGAGCATTTAAAACACACTTAATGAAAATAACAGGCCCCATACCATTATTGTTACACCTTGAAAATTTTCCCTTAAGCGTACAGTGAATAGACTAATGAGGGGTACGATGTATACGAGGTTTGGACAAGTAAGAACTAGTATGTGATGATGCTAATTAAGAATTTCAAAGACATTAGACTTGAAGAAAGAAAGTTGTTAAGAGAAACGAGTTGTAAGTTGAGAGTATCGGATAAGGAGTACGATCATTGGAGTTAATGGCGTATGAATGATGCCCCAAGGGAGAGTTATAACGTCCCTAGAATGGTATTAAAGTTGACGAACAAGTGTTAAGAAGGTTCCACAAGGATCGGAGATCAAACGAGCTCGACTAAAACAAAACTCGGAAAACGGGTAGACATACGCCGTACACATATCAAGTCGTGATAGCCCACTGACGTATGTCCAGCCCGTAGATCCACCCCCAAGAAGATATAACTCACCGGACCAAATATACGGTCCAACATACGGTCGTAGATTTTATACGGACCGTACGTTGGTCCGTATATTTCCATCGTGGGTGAAGTGTGTTTTATATAAGGAACATTTCTTTCATTCCATTCATTTCATTTCTTCCTCCACCATTCAAGAACTTCTAGAGTGTTCCAAACACTTCATTCATGAGAAATCACTAGAAATCAAAGATCAACAACAAGAAATCAAGAGAATCAAGTGAAAGAAACCCATCAAAAGTCATACAAATCAAGAAAATCCCAAGAGAGAGAAAGTAGGGTTTTGGTGGAAAAGGTGAATTGTCATCCAAGGCTTGTTCCTCCATCAACCAAGGTAAAACTAGAGCATTAAAGGAGAACGAGCAAGCAATAGAATAAGCTAAACGACAAAGGTATGTAAAGCTTAGCCCTTTCTTTTCAAGGCATGACTTCCATGGCATGAATTTCCTTCCTTTACTATGAATGTTCCCTGCCTCTAAGAAAAGCAAAAAGATCCTCACCATGAATAGCTATACGAGATAAGAGATAGTGAGATGAGTACGACGACGATGATAGTAAGCTAAAGTCTAGAAATGTCATAGTCTACGATATGATGCTCCTAAGAAGTTAATGAGGTGATATATGTAATCTAATGATGTTGATCACTATGTACACTCACCTTATGCTTGTTCCTTCAAGGTGAGGCGGAATACGTAAGAATGCTCATAATGACATCGGGGGTCCACGACCTTATGTCACCCCGATAAAGTATGAATAGCTAAGAGTCCCTATGCATGTATTGTAATACGTATATGATGTCAAGCATACCACGATGAGTTATGATAAGCACGTTATGATGAGCATGATGTAATGAGCATATGATATCACACCGCACCTATATGGTCGCGCTATTACGTGCCTATGTATACATATGACATGATGATAAGCATACGAATACGTAGAGTAAAACAAAGCTACTACATGACTATGAAACGAGAAATAGTAATGAACCTATAAGGCATGTACGATATGAGATATATGTGATGTGGTATAGCCCGTGGCCGAATACGATATGTCGCCGAGCCTATGAGGCCGAATACGGATAGTGATTAAACGCGCGTATAAATAGACGCGACATTATGAAAAGTATACGTATGTGTGACGATGAATGCAAGATGATGACTAGATATGCTAAGGTCATGATGCCCTATGTGATATATATGTATCTATGTATGTATCGAGCTCCGTAGGGCCGAGTACGTGTACCGTTAAGCCAATCGAGCCCAAGAGGGCCGAGCACGGGATACCGCAAGCCCATCGAGCCCAAGAGGGCCGAGCACGTGTACCGAATGCTATCGAGCCGCAGGGCCGAGTACGTATGCTAGCATCCTATCGAGCCGAAGGGGCCGAGTATGAATGATACTAACCTATACGAATACGAGTATGCGATGTATGGCACCGTTACGAATGCGATTATGTTATATGTTGATGCTTATATAGGTGAGCACGACGATGCTTCACGTATGATTATGTTACTTCCGTATGATTATACCATACGCATCACATTCACGTGAGCACGAATGAGATAAGTATATGACATCTTGTGAGCACGAGTATGCTATGTATATGACAAGAATTAGAGTACGAATATTCTAATACCACGCGAGTGCGAGTAAGGATATGTATATGCCAAGTACGTGATACAAGTACGAGTATGACAAGAGAATAGATATGAAAGGTAAGTAAGTAAAAGATATGGATGTATGTATACGAGCGAAATACATTATGAAAATGTTCCTACGGAAAGGTAAGTACTAAGGAAGAGAATGTTGATGTCTCCCATCTTATGTTATCTCCTATGTTATCGCTATGTTTCTCCATCATTATCGCTCATGCTTTACATACTAAGATAATATTCGTATCGACGTCCTTCTCTTTGACGTCGTGTTCATGCCCACGTAGATGGGTGGAGACCGTGCCGATTCACGAGCCATCATCGGAGCGTAAGCCCCCTTATTCCGGGAGGTGCTATTGTGAGACATCATTTTGTGTACATGTATTTTGGGCACGGTGTGGTCCTCGTCCCGTCCATATGTCTAGTATTCCGAAAGAGAGGCTCGTAGATACGTATGTGGGTAGTATGGTCCCATAGTCATTATGCAAATGGAAGCCCATGTATATTATTATCATTTTGATAGCCCAAAGGGCCTACGTTATATAAGTAAGAATGTTCTATATGAAAGTCATTTTCTATTATTATAAACGACAAGAGAAATGAATAAAGACAGGTTAAGCAATAGAATGAGGGGTGCTCGGTGGTCAGCCTCGGTACCGTCGCGGCCCGTAGGTCGGGTCGTGACATTTGTTCTCTCAGAAAGTTATTCAGACTTGTTCTAGTAGAGTCTTGTTTATGGTGTGTTGCGCCACGCAAAAACAAAGAAGGGAAAATGACCATCTTTCTTCTTATGTTGATCGTGCGATAGAGCCAAGTATAAGATGAAATTCCTCCCTAATGAGTATGTTGTGATTTCGAAATGCCGTTATAAAGGAAAGCTAAAGCCGCCCGCAGGGGCGAGACTACGATGAAGAGGCGGGACATAGAGTTTCTATGAAAAGATGAGGGCGGATGGACATGCGAGGTTCCATCTAGTGCCTCCACTACTCCGCCCGTTATGGAAGAGCAAGAAGGGGCTCCAACGCTCCCATATAAAATGCCTACGCTCCTCCATCATCCAGTTAGGCCAACAAGTCATCAAATAGGCCATTAGCTTATTGACAACAACTTATAGTTGCCGCCCGCTATTAATTTCCGAAGTGATCGTTCACTAATTTACTAGAGCCCGTGATTTTATGAGTTAGAAGGAGTTTTCGGGTCGATATGCCAAGACCCTCAAAGTTTTATTGATGAAATGTTGAAGAAAGGATTATCCATGCCCGAAACATCGGTGGAGTTAGCGTGGAAGACTCGAGATGTGGCGGTTTTATGGTATAACAACCCGGAGATCGTCAAGAAAAAGAGAATGCGCCCCCTCCCTTTTTTTAAAAGAGTTCGTTGATGCCTTCATTCCTATTATTTTCCACCCGAGATCCGCTGAGCTAGAGCGGATAGATTGAATTTAAAGCAAGGAAATATGAGCGCCGAGAATATAGCCTTTAATTTAATTCGTTGGCTAGATATGCTCGATGATGGTGGCCGACATGGGTGACGAGTCATCAAGGTGTTTGTGAGCGGCTTAGGGCCACATTTATATGGTTTAAGAATGTTTAACGGCTTCATTGCAAGACAAGGATGGATATTTCTAATTCAAGCCCATGCCCAAAATTTAGAAGGGCAACATTTAACCAATTTTCCATATAATTAATTGCACGTGAAAGTGATAAGGGGCAAAGTAAGAGGGCACACCCATGGGTGCCGATAGCGGCTATAGAGGGAGATCGAAGTCATACTCTAGGTACTCGTGCCAGGGGTCCGATTACTCCATTCATTCCAAAATATTATTTCAACCAGAGTCACGGTTCTAAGTATAGAAGTGATTCGGGCCACGAGATCGTCCATACCACAATGAGCTCTTTATTTGCATGCGGTAAGCAACATTGGGGACCCCGTCGAGTGGGGTCGGATGTTTGATATAGTTGTATAGCCGGTCGGGGTCATATGAGAGAGTGCCCATTTCGAGGCGCTTTAAAAGGCGTGCGGTAAGCCCCACGGATCCGCGACACTTCTTCATCATCTATGCGCCCCGCGGCATAAACTACATTATACGGGGGACCTCAGGGGGAGAATCTAATTCTGGTCCTTGATCGTACGTATGCGATTGGACCGAGCGACAGATCCAAGTCACTCCCCGATGCCGTCAACATCGTATAGCTACATTTTTTATTATGTGCTAAAGGAAGAATAAATAATTGTAGCAATAAGCAAGTATAAATTGAGAAGTTATATTATGTAGCGATGGTAGTGGGGAAAGAATGATATGTGGTATTATGGTTCTCAAGTTTAAAAAGCAAGATGTGAAGAGGAAAAACCCCAAGATAGCGATGATGATGAGTTACGACTA
Source organism: Lycium ferocissimum (assembly GCF_029784015.1). Classification (NCBI taxonomy): domain Eukaryota; kingdom Viridiplantae; phylum Streptophyta; class Magnoliopsida; order Solanales; family Solanaceae; genus Lycium; species Lycium ferocissimum. The sequence goes on from NC_081353.1 coordinate 10,338,462, forward strand.
TAAGAAGCCATTTACGTATAGAGTAAAGAGAAGAGGGAAGACACGAGTATGTTAAGCCCCACCTATAGATTATCGTAGCTATGGATCATCAGAAACAGCATGAATAAGACGCAATATAGTAAGAGGTATATGAATTAAAGATTTGAAGGCATCATGGAATTTAAAAATGGTGTAGGCAAAACCAAGGGGGGGGGGAGCGAAAAGGAGCGCAAGTGTAGAAAGTTAACGATAGACCCTAAGGCGCGTCAAATAGATGTGATAAACGATGATAGTAACGATATTAAGAAATGCTTATGATCTTATATGTATATGTGCCAATGTATGACTATTATGGAAACCCCGAGCTTGATGGGGGTAGAGTACGATATATGCGTATGAATATGTATACATGATGATGAGCATGCACCACTATAGTTAGGTACGGATAAACGCTTGGCCGAGCCAAAGTATGTGAAGTACCGATTCTTTATAGTCGGGTATGTTATAAATATGTTATATAAATGCTATGTATATAAAATCAATACGAATACGAATATGTTAAGCATGTGTGATATATGCGATATGTGAACGACACAAACATGAGTACAACATATGTTACGAATATAGAAATGTGATGAATATGAGTATGTAAATGAATGTGATCATGAATAGAGATATGGCTATGAACACAAATATGTTTATGGATATGGATATCTGTATATGTATAGATGTATACGCACAGGAACCATCCAAGAGCGGTGATGTGACTAGCAAGCAATTATACTTCGCTAATGAAACAGAGTTGCAAACCATGTAAGGTTTGATGCCATTATGGGGTAAGAAAGGGGAATGCATTAAATGAAGTGTAATAATTAGAGTATCTGAACACCCCTATTTCCATCATTACTCAGATGTTACGTCCCCTATTTGTGAAACAAAATATTGGACCCCACGAGATAAGCTGCACTTATTTTAGCCGGAAGAGCTGTATGAGGGAACACTGGGATGATAAGGTATGTACGCTTTACTTTTATGTATATGGGTCGTGTGTGGCCAATCTCGTAAGTTTATTGTGTTGTAGCCCCGTGAGGCAATGATATTATGGGTTGTTGTGACGGGATGGTATCCGTATTACGGGGGAAACTCCGGCGAAATTTTTCTAGAATTCCGATGATTTAACATTCGGGGACGAATGTTCCAAAAGGGGGAAGAATGTTACACCTTGAAAATTTTCCCTTAAGCGTACTCTCTGAATATCTAATGAGGGGTACGATGTATACGAGTTTGGACAAGTAAGAACTAGTATGTGATGATGCTAATTAAGAATTTCAAAGACATTAGACTTGAAGAAAGAAAGTTGTTAAGAGAAACGAGTTGTAAGTTGAGAGTATCGGATAAGGAGTACGAGCATTGAGTTAATGGCGTATGAATGATGCCCCAAGGGAGAGTTATAATGTCCTTAGAATGGTATTGAAGTGATGAACAAGTGTTAAGAAGGTTCCACAAGGATCGGAGATCAAACGAGTCGACGAAACAAAACTCGGAAAATCGAGTAGACATACGGTTTGACATATCGGTCCGTATAAAATCTATCGGACGTATGTCCAGCCGTAGATCCACCCCCGAAGAAGACATAACTTTGGACCAAATATACGGTCCAACATACGGTCGTAGATTTTATACGGACCGTAGAGTTGGTCCGTATATTTCCATCGAATTTGAAGTGTGTTTTATATAAGGAACATTTCCTTTTTCATTCCATTCATTTCATTTCTCTCCTCCACCATTCAAGAAGCCTCTGAAGGAGTGTTCCAAACACTTCATTCATGAGAAATCACTAGAAATCAAAGATCAACAACAAGAAATCAAGAGAATCAAGTGAAAGAAACCCATCAAAAGTCATACAAATCAAGAAAATCCCAAGAGAGAGAAAGTAGGGTTTTGGTGGAAAAGGTGAATTGTCATCCAAGGCTTGTTCCTCCATCAACCAAGGTAAACGAGAGCATTAAAGGAGAACGAGCAAGCAATAGAATAAGCTAAACGACAAAGGTATGTAAAGCTTAGCCCTTTCTTTTCAAGGCATGACTTCCATGGCATGAATTTCCTCCTTTACTATGAATGTTCCCTATCTCTAAGAAAGTAAAGATCCTCACTCATGAATAGCTATACGAGATAAGAGATATGAGATGAGTACGATGATGATGATAGTAAGCTAAAGTCTAGAAATGTCATAGTCTACGATATGATGCTCCTAAGAAGTTAATGAGGTGATATATGTAATCTAATGATGTTGATCACTATGTACACTCACCTTATGCTTGTTCCTTCAAGGTGAGGCAGAATACGTAAGAATGCTCATAATGACATCGGGGGTCCACGACCTTATGTCACCCCGATAAAGTATGAATAGCTAAGAGTCCCTATGCATGTATTGTAATACGTATATGATGTCAAGCATACCACGATGAGTTATGATAAGCACGTTATGACGAGTATGATGTAATGAGCATATGATGATATCACACCGCACCTATATGGTCGGGCGCATATATGTACGACTATGTATACATATGACATGATGATAAGCATACGATGACGCTAGAGTAAAACAAAGCTACTACATGACTATGAAACGAGAAATAGTAATGAACCTATAAGGCATGTACGATATGAGATATATGTGATGTGGTCGAGCCCCGTGGCCGAATACGATATCTCGTCGAGCCTATGAGGCCGAATACGGATAGTGATTAAATGCGTATAAATAGACGCGACATTATGAAAAGTATATGTATGTGTGATGATGAATGCAAGATGATGACTAGATATGCTAAGGTCATGATGCCCTATGTGATATATATGTATCTATGTATGTATTGAGCCCAGAGGGGCCGAGTACGTGTACCGTTAAGCCAATCGAGCCCAAGAGGGCCGAGTACGGATACTGTTAAGCCCATCGAGCCCAAGAGGGCCGAGTACGAATGCCATCAAGCCTATCGAGCCAAGAGGGCCGAGTACGTATGCTAGCGAACCTATAGAGCCCGAAGGGGCCGAATACGAATGATACTAACCTATATGAATACGAGTATGCTACAGGTATGGTACCGTTATGAATGCGATTATGTTATATGTATGATGCTTATAGGAGCACGACGATGCTTCACGTATGATTATGTTACCTGTATGATTATACCATATGCATCACATTCACGTGAGTACGAATGAGATAAGTATATGACATCTTTTAGAGCACGAGTATGCTATGTATATGATAGCAATTAGAGTACGAATATTCTAATACCGTGAGTGCCGAGTAAGGGCTATGTATATGCCAAGTACGTGATACAAGCATGAGTATGACAAGAGAATAGATATGAAAGGTAAGTAAGTAAAAGATATGGATGTATGTATACGAGCGCGAAATAGCACATGAAATGTTCCTACGGAAAGCAGGTAAGTACTATGAAGAGAATGTTGATGTCTCCCATCTTATGTTATCTCCTATGTTACTGCTATGTTTCTCCATCATTACTGCTCATGCTTTACATACTCAGTACAATATTCGTACTGACGTCCTTCTCTTTGGACGCTGTGTTCATGCCCACGGTAGACAGGGGAGACGGTGCCGATTCACGGTAGCCATCATCGGAGTTGCGAAGCCCTCCTTGTTCGGAGGTGCTATTGTGAGACATCATTTTGTGTACATGTATTTTGGGCACGGCGGGGTCTGTCCCGTCCATATGTCTAGTATTCCGCAGAGGCTCGTAGATACGTATGTGTGGGTAGTATGGTCCCATAGTCATTATGCAAATGGAAGCCCATGTATATTATTATCATTTTGATAGCCCAAAGGGCCTACGTTATATAAGTAAGAATGTTCTATATGAAAGTCATTTTCTATTATTATAAACGACAAGAGAAATGAATAAAGACAGGTTAAGCAGTAGAATGAGGGGTGCTCGGTGGTCAGCCTCGGGTACCCGTCGCGGCCCGTAGGTCGGGTCGTGACAATTATGGCGGCATCGGGACCGCCACGACGCCACCTCCCCAACATCCACTCAGACTGTCAGGACGGTAAGGACAAAACAAGCTTGGCCACCCCAGCGGCCATCCCACCGCTACGGCGGTTCTGCTTGGACGGTACTAGTGCCGCCCTGGCGGACACCAGGTACCAGAATTCCCAAATATTTTCCAAGTCTCTATCGAAATTCTGACCAACTCCCGAGGCCATCTGCTTACAACTCACATACACAGCCCCATATAAAAATTCATTGCCAACGCACTCGTGGCATCAGAATTCCCAACAGAGGTCTCGTTGACCGAGTCAACCCCGATACCTCAATTCCAACTTCCCAACTCAAGTCCTAAAATGCATCCGAGTGTATTGGGAACCGAACTAGATATACACACAAGTTCTAAATGACCATTCAAGCCCCTCAAAATTGATGAATTTTTGAAAAAGGTCCGTTTACCCAAAAGTCAACTTTGAGTCAATTGTTTTTCGCTTTAAGCCAAAATTTCACAAAAAATTGCTCGAATATAATTTAGACACCTCGAGAAACATGTCAACGGTCCCCTCGGGTCAATAGTGAGCTAGCCAAGCTCAGAAAGGGGCGAAAATGCTGGAAAGGCTATAGCGACCAAATGGGTCGTTATATCTGATACCAGTTAAACCATCGCTCGGGAAGTACCTGAATCAATGAACAACTGGGATATCGGCTATGCATATCAGACTTAGTCTCCCAAGTGGCCTCATCAACATGACGATGCTTTCATTTCACCTTCGACGTGCATAAATCTCCTTCGACCTCAACTTTCGAACCTCGCCATCCAAGATCGCAATAGGCTCCTCTTCATAGGTCAAATTCTCATCAAGTAATATCGAATCCCAACGAACAATGTAAGTATCATCGGCATGGTACTTCTTTAGCATAGAAGCATGAAAAATCGGATGAACTCCCGCCAAGCCTGGTGGCAAGGCCAGCTCATAAGCTACATCACCCACAGGGTCAATAATCTCAACTGGGCCAATATACTTGGGGCTCAACTTGCCCCTCTTCCCAAGCCTCATAACACCCTTCATGGGTGAAACCTTCAATAGTACCTGGTCACCAATAGCAAACTCTAAATCTCGGACCTTCCGGTCCGCATACATCTGTTGTCCACTCCGAGCTACCAAAAGCTTGGCCTGAATGACTCTCACTCTATCAAAGGACTCTCTCAGAAGATCCGTACCCCAAGGTCGAACCTCGAACCCATTAAACCAGCCAACCTGAGATCTATAGCTCCTACCATATAAAGCCTCAAAAGGTGTCATGCCAATACTCGAATGATAATTATTTTTGTACTCAAACTCTGCCAATGGTAAGTGCTGATCCAGGGCAATTCTCTCCCACTTTCACTCGGGAATGGGCATCCTCTGAAGTACACCGCCGGGTCGCTGGTGCTCATACTTAACTTGCTGACAACTCCCACACTTAGCCAGCAAATCAACTATATTCAACTTCATCCGACGCCACAATAGTGCTGCCTCAAATCATAATAAATCTTAGTTTCCCTTGGATGATGAAATATCGAGAGCTATGAGCCTCTAACAAGATTAACTAAATCAAATCACCAACACGAGGAACGCACACGCGTCCCTTAATCCTCAAAATGCCCTCAGAATCAATCATGGCCTCCTTGTCCTCACCCCTCAAAATCCTATCTTGAATCTTACTCAACTGAGTATTCTCAAACTAGTGAGTCCTGATCCGATACAATAAAGATGACCTCGGCTCTACACATGCCAAGATCTTTCCTGGGGATGAAATATCAAGACAAACGAAACTATTGGCTAGAGTCTAAACCTGCATGGCTAACGGACGCTCGGCAACAATCAAACGAGCTAAACTCCCTGCACTCACTGCCTTGCGACTCAAGGCATTAGCCACCACATTGGCCTTCCCGGGATGATAAAGGCTAGAGATGTCATAGTCCTTCAGGAGCTCCATCCATCGGCGCTGCCTGGAATTAAGATCTCTCTGGGTAAACACATACTCTGAAGGCTACAGTGATCGGTGAAAACCTCACAATGGACACTACACAAATAATGCCTTTAAACGATGGGTGGGGTAATTCTTCTCATGGCCTTTCAACTGACGGGAAGCATAAGCTATCACTCTACCCTCCTGCATCAACACAGTACCCAAACCCATACGAGAGGCATCACAATAGATCACGAAATCCTTACCCTCCACGGGTAATGCTAAGATCGGGGCTGAAGTCAAAAGAAGCTTGAGCTTTTGAAAGCTCTCCTCACAATCATCTGACCACTGGAAGGGAACATCCTTCTGAGTCAATCTGGTCAAAGATGAAGCAATAGTAGCAAAACCCTTCACAAAGCGACGGTAGTAGCTGGCCAAACCCATAAAACTACGAACCTCAGTAACAGTAGTAGGCCTCGCCCAACCCTTCACAGCCTCAATCTTCTGTGGGTCAACCATAATCCCATTCCTAGACACAACGTGGCCCCAAAATGCCACAATCTCTAACGTAACTCACACTTAGAAAACTTAGCAAACAAGATATGCTTCTTCAACAATCCAAGAACAGTACGAAGATGGCTCTCATGCTCCTCTCAACCCTTAGAATACACTAATAAATCATCAATAAACACAATCATTAATGAATCAAGGAATGGCCTAAAGGCGCCATTTATCAAAGTCATAAATGCAGTCGGGGCATTAGTAAGCCCAAAAGACATCACTAGAAACTCATAGTGGCCATTTCTCGTCCGAAAGGCTATCTTCGGAATATACTCATCCCTGATCCTCAACTGGTGGTAGCCTGAACGCAAGTCAAACTTCAAAAATACTGAAGCACCCTAAAGCTGGTCAAATAGATCACCAATACGAGGCATAAGGCACTTGTTCCGAATAGTAACGTTGTTCAGCTGACGATAATCAATGCACATCCTCATGGTCATATCTTTCTTCTTCACAAATAATACAGGAGCACCCCAAGAGAAGACACTCGGTCTAATGAATTCCTTGCTCAACAAATTCGTCAATTGCTTCTTAAGCTCTCTCAACTCCGCAGGTGCCATCCGATATGGCAAAATAGAATAAGGGCGAGTACCCGAATCCAAGTCAATGCAGAAATCAATATCGCGATCGGGTGGCATAATTGGCAGATCGAACGGGAATATCTCCGCGAACTCGCTCACGATAGGAATGGACTCAAGGGGTGGAGATGCAACAGTCGTATCTCGTACATGAGCCATATAAGCTAAACACCCCTTTTTGACTAACTTCTTCGCCTAAAGGAAGGAAATGATCTTTTTCGGAGCGGGACTAGAAGTTTCCCTCCATTCGAACCTAGGAATGCCCAGCATGGCTATTATAATTATCTTGGCGTGACACTCTAATATCGCATGATAAGGAAAAAGCCTGGTCATACCCAAGATAATATCAAAGTCCACCATATCAAGAATCATCAAATCTACCCAAGTGTCATACCTTATAAAAGTAACCAAACAGAACCGGTAAACTTGATCAACAGCCACAAAATCTCCAATCGGAGTAGACACATGAACATGTATATCTATGCTATCACAAGGTAAATTCCAACCAATGGCATGATATGCAGACACATATGAATAAGTGGATCCAGGATCAAACAACACAAATCTCTTGCTCTATGATGGACATAAAACGGTACCGAAATAAATAACGACGTACGAGGCCTTTGCCTCGGGCCTATCCTGAAATGAGTTATAATGTACCCCACCACGTCCAGTCTGAGATCCTTCTCTCGCACTCTGGGACCCACCTCTAGCTGCCTGGGATCCACCTCTAGAACTCTGAGAACCACCGTGACCTGACTAAGCACCACCCCTTTGAGAAGCACCACCTCGACCACCAGACGATGTCAGAGTCCTCTGGGACTGATAATCCAGTCTGGGTTAGGAACATCTCCTAGCAATATGTCTTAACCTCTCCATATGAAAAACAGATCAGAGGGAACGAAGGCTGATAAACTGAAGCCAAGGACTCGGACGAAACAACTCTGTCTGCTATCGAAAAAATAAACTCTTAGGAGCTCTCTATCTGGGTAGCTCACTGGATGAAGCTGGCAAGGCTGAGTGCACAGGGCAGTTGGAATATGATCGATACGACCCAAAAGACTGATCGGCGCCCCTCAAAGTAGAACCACCATAACTCCTAGTCTGATGCCGCCTCTTGTCACCACTACCTCCAAATGCCCGAGCCTTAGCGGCCTTAACCAAATAAGCATGATCGACGATGGACTATGTCACGACTCAACCAGAGGGCCATAACAGGCACCCAGAGATAACACACCGAGCACCTCTAAACATACATCTCACAAACGTTTCTAGATGGACCATCAAGATAGCTCATGAATATCGTAATCTGTAAGGACAAATATCATAACAAAACGACACATCTCTATATAATCCTCAACAATTATGTCTATCATCACCAGCCAACAAGGCTACTAAAATATCATATAATGATATGAACCGGTAGGGCTTCGAAACATCTAACAATACACACATGTCTACGAGCCTCTACATAGATTACAAGTGACCACGAAGACCGATACCAATAGGCTACAGCTCTGAAGTAAGTGGAGCGCTCCTGAGACTCCGCTGATGAAGCTCCTATGCGTCAGATCCATCTACCTGTCTACCTGTGGGCATGAACGCAGCGTCCACAAGAATCGACGTCAGTATGAATAGTGTATTGAGTATGTAAGGCATAAATACTAACATAGTAAGAGATACCGAACATGGAAAATAACATATGAAAATATGAAGATAAAGTAATATAAAAGAGATCAACCTGTGCCTCTGGATGCCTTTTTAAGGCAAATGTCGTGCATGCTTAGCTTTTAAAAATAAACTTTTCAACGTATACATATATAATATCTTGTCCGGCCGTTAAGGTGCGGTGAAATATATAGCATCTTGTCCGGCCATTAAGGCGCGGACTTGTCTGGCCGTTAAAGCGCGGTAATATATATAGCATCTTATCTGGCCATTAAGGCGTGGACTTGTCCGGCCGTTAAGGCGTGGTAATATATATAGCATCTTATCCGGCCATTAAGGCACGGTCTTGTCCGGCCGTTAAGGCGTGGTAATATATATAGCATCTTGTCCGGCCATTAAGGCGCGATCTTGTCTGGCCGTTAAGGCGTGTTAATATATATTGCATCTTGTCCGACCATTAAGGCGCGGTCTTGTTCAACCGTTAAGGCGCGGTAATATATATAGCATCTTGTCCGGCCATTAAGGAGCGGTCTTGTCCGGCCGTTAAGGCGCAATAATATATATAGCATCTTGTCCGACCATTAAGGCGGGGTCTTGTCCGGCCATTTATGCGCGGTGTTATATATATATAGTATCTAAATTACACATATATAAATACATATAACATGCACGAGAGTCCAATTAAATGTTACTTCTCTATCGGAGTGACGTAAGGTCGGTAACCTCCGATTATATTATGGAATAATCATCATCGCTCTATCTCACCTTGAAGGAATAATTATTATAAGGTGAGATCAATATCAATGAATAAAATCAAGGAAATCGTGAAATAACTCAACATTCTCATAATAACATTGAAATCATAAACTTGGAACCTATAAACATAAAATCATCATTATCATTGTAATCATCATAGAAACATTCTCATCTTTAACATCATGAGAAGCTTTGAGAATCATGAACTTCTGGCTTTTGAAAACAAGGAGGTTATGAAAACATTTATGGAATCATAACATAGGAATCATGCCTTTGAAAGAAAGGGACTAGCCTTAACATACCTTCCGGTTTCCTTGGTTATTCAACGTTTATTCTTCCAAGCTCGCAACTCTACATATAAACAATCCATATTATCATTAGGCACAATATCATACACTTTTCTCAAGCATACAAATGAAATCGTTTTCAGAATCTGCTGAAATTCGGGCAACTTCTCCCCTATATTCTTTACCTCCTCCAAATACCAAAACAACTCCCAAACAATACAATAACATCAACAACCATACCAATACCAATATATTCCATAAAACATCCCACACGATGTTTCTCCAATTTTCAAACCAACCATAACAATATCCATAATACCATAATCAAAGAATTATATTCAATTTAATCTCAAATTAATCCAAAATTATCTTTCAAACTCACCTCATGGTCGTCAACTTCAATTCAACTCTTTATGATTTTCTCCTATGATTCTTTCCTCTCTAAGTATTGTTAAACCTTTACATCATCTCAATCATGTATATAATAATAGGAAAAACATACCTTATAGTAGGAGAACTTCAGTTTATTCACCCCTTTCCAAGATCAAGTTCATCATCACCTTGAAGAGAAACAAGAACAATTATCTTCCATAAATTTTCCTTCAGGTTTTGATGTTGGTATTCTCTCTTGATGATATGGAAAGGTTTTGGAAGATTATGGAAGGTTAGGAAGGATTATGGAAAGTTATAGAAAATTATGGGAAGTTATGGAGAGTTCTAAAACCCTCAAGAGTTCTGAAGAATTCTTTAAAAGTATGGAGGATGAGAAAATGGTGAAAATTGATGAAAATTAATGGGTTAGAGGGGTATTTATAGATGTGTGTTGGGTCGGGTACTGTAGCACCTGGTTACTGTAGCAACATTTTTCTGCTCCGTCCGCCTAAATTGTAACGTCCATAACTCCGTGCTCCGATGTCACATTGACGAAAGGTTTTTTGCGTTGGAAACTAGATTCGACGAACTTTATTTTAGAATTTTGAAACACCTTAAAACTCCTTATATACCCGGAGATATACCCCTCCAAAGTTAACCAAAAATTCTGCCAACCTTTTTCCAAATTTTTGACAACTTATTTTTTTTCGCTTTGCTTGGTCCAGAAATTTTCCGAAACTCTCCATACATGATATTTATCATTGATCATTCTTGATAATGCTTCATTCCTCATAATTTAATAAGTGCTTCTCCGAAAGTACGGGGTGTAACATCTTTCCCCCCTCTAGAAACATTCGTCCTTGAATGTTGTAGCTTGCGAGCTTGCGACGCTATCATTAATCTCTTGAAATGGTTGTCCTCCTTTAGTTCTTGATCCCATATTCTTATACTATTGGCTTATTAGTCTTCTTTCATATTCTCCCAATTCTTTGTCGAACTCATTCATTAGTTTCATATCCTCAGGTTCTCATATATGTACCCAGTGGTCAACTGATATCTAGCTACCGTCCTGGGACCTGTTGCCATTAAGATGGTCTTAACTCATTATTGCTACGGCTCCCTACTGATTTGCGAGCACACCTAATTGTTGTACTCTTTTGCCTTGCTCCTTATTTCTCTACTAGTAGACAAATTCTCTTGTTCCGATATGGCGCCTTTCCTTACTTGCTTCTCTGGTGCGATTTTAGATCATCCCTTTTTGGTACTAGTTGACCTTATATATATACACCATATCACCTCCTTTTTATTCCTTAGTCAGACTCTTTAATCCCTTACAATACCATTATAGCTCCACCTATAGTAGCACCTAGATGATTTGAAATAGCATTCCTTGCTAATGACTTATTATTCTCAGTAATTACCGTTTCTCGAGTTCTTCGTTTCATACACACTTAGTCACAACTTTCTTTTAATGTTAGTACTTCCTTCCTTAAGTCCTTGGCTCTCTTATACCAGTGACTAATTTAGACTTAAACTAACCTCCACTCTTCTTCAGCTCCTTATCGTCGTCCTTGCATCATTCTATTAGCCATCTCATCGTGGCGACTGTTTATATGGTTTTATGTCATGTACTCACAATTGATATGACTAGCGGCTTGAAATTTTATGACTTTCGAGGTACTCCCTCATCTCGTGCGCAGTACTGCTGTCTTGCTATCCATAAGCACACTATCTTCATTTCCTTTGAAGATTATTGAACTTCTTATGAATATTCCTCTTTTTAAAACTTTCATCTCTTCTAGTGGTACAAGTTCTTTTTAGTAATCCCGATTGTCCTTTATACTTATCCCTAGTCACATGCGGCGTTTCTCACTCCTTCTGCTACCCCTTGGAGTACTTTACTACGTATCTAAATATACCTAAGATTTTTTCGGCGCGAGTGATTCGAGTCATAGTCTGGAATACAACGTATCTGTTACACCCCGGAAGATTTCCTGTTAACATACAGTGAATAAGCCAACGAAGGGCATGACCTATACGATGTTTTGATAAGTAAGAAATAGCATTTGATGACCCTAAACGAGATTTAAAAGGCATCTAAGATAAGGAAAGAAAGTTGTTAAGGAAAGCAAGGCATGTATTGTGTGTCGGGTAGGATTTACGAGTATCGAGTTAATGACATTCTAATGATGCTTTGGGAAAGAGTTATAACATTCCTTAGATTGGTATTGAGGTGTTAAACAAGTGTTAAGAAGGTTCCATAAGGATTGGAGATCAAACGAGTCGACGAGAACAAGTTCCGGATAGTACATTATACGACCGACATACCGGCCGTATAAAACATACGGACCGTATGTCCACCGTATGTCTCCGCCCGAACAAAGGTCTTCACCGGACTAAACATACGGTCCGTACATACGGTCAAGATAAAATATACGGACCGTATGTTGGTCCGTACGTTCGGTTTCCGGACCGAACTTAAACGCCGATATAAGACTCCCACTCTCATTTTAATTAATTTCATTTCTCTCCTACACAACTCAAGAAACCTCTAGAATATTCTCTACTCTTCATCCACAAGAACAAAGAAAATTGATGATCAACTTCATCAAACCAACAAAAATCAAGAGTGTGAAACACATTAAAGTCATCTAAGCCAAGAAATTCCAAGAGAAGTGAATTAGGGTTTTGGTGCAAGAAGAGTATTTCCACTCAAGGCTTATTCTACCATTATCTCCTGTCTTAGATCGTGCGATAGAGCCAAGTCATAGGAAATAAAATTCCTTGCGCGAGCTTTACATACGGCGGAAAATGGTAAGTGGTGACGGGAGAGGTCATACAGGTAAGTTCGAATATCTTTATTCTGTTACCTGACATAGAAGGTTTTGGATGGCTAGAATGGGATACGAAGCTGTATATTCTGTATGGTATTATGGGTATTTGCGGCGTATAGATTTCGGGTAATAAGAATTTGCAAAGGTGACTACCGAAGGCTGAAAAGGGTAAAATAGTAATTGTACAAGAAAGGACGTGTTGTGAACATGTCTCGGGATCTGTAAGGCCTCGATTAGCCCTAAATTATGTAATAAAGGTCGTGTGTGGAAATGGACGTGATTATACCGACATTAAGGGACTAGAATCCGTCGGGGTCGCGAAGTTAAGCGTCTTTCGAAAAGGGGAGCACTAGATTTTGGGGGGATGGGTGACACGGAAGGATACGCAGAAAATTTCACAATTGTAGGTATAAGAAATAAATGGAAATTTGGGGTGACCTAAAGGAGAAGGAAACATGTGAAGCGGCTAGCACCTTTACAGAAGCCGCGTAGATGGAAACAAGCGAAGTGGGTGCAAAGGAGAAAGTGTAAGATCACCTGGGATTTAGAGCAAATTTTGGAAAATGGCTGACAATGTTTGTAAGTAGGACGGTAATAAATGTGTATGTATGTGTGGGACTTTTCCCTGGCAATTACGTTGGTCGAAAGGCGGGTCTTAACGACAAAAGGTTGCAATAACGGAGGGTATTACGAAACGGATACCAAGGGATGAAGTGAAGGGTGAGAATAAATGTTACGGATCGGATCGACTCCCGATTGTGTTACAAACAGAGATTGGAAGGATTCTGGCATGACGATATTTGGAAAAGCAACTGAGTAAAGATATTAAGAGTAAGGGAATTGAAGTATTGGAAGGAATTAAGGATAAGAAATATGAACAAGTAAAGCCTTCGAGAGAGCTGACAGGCGAGGTAGGAAATCATTGTGTAGGAATGAGAAAAAACAGGTTGCAACCAAGCGAGAAGTAAAACGCAACAAGGAAATTTCCATAGGTCTCTAAAGTAGTAGTAGAAGTAGCCTGACCCTGATCGCAATTCCGTATGCTATATTTCTGCGCCCCAACGACCTCGGGCGTAAACTCGCCTACTATACCCGGTGCCTCGAATCCAATTATGTTTTTATCGATGTACCTCTCGTATGTTGACCTCGATCACAACCGTTTGGATACATCTCTGTACATCTGACTCAGATACGGAGTTGTCTAATATACTTCTGTATGTCTGCCCCTGCTTACGGATCTGTCCGATATACGTCAGTACGTCTGACCTCGACTGCGAATCTGTCTGGTATATGTGCCGGTACGCCAAACTCTGACCACGAATTTATCCAATATAGTTCGATATGTCTGATTCTGACTATGGGAGTATTCGACATGCTTTTGTACGTCTGGCTTCGATTTTGAGTCTGTCTAAGATAACGTCAGATTATGATTCCTTCCGATTCCGGATATGACTCCGTCCGATGTCCGTTTGGTCTTCTGATCCTGACGAAGATTCAGTTCGCCGTACATCCGATTTAAGACCCCGAACAGCCCTAATAAGGGGATATCGAAGAATGATGGAAGGAGTTGGAAAATGAAGGCCCTTACGTGTGCTTTGACTAAACCCAAATATGTGTTTGAGAAGATAGACACCCCCCCTCCCCGGAGTATCCTGAAACCCCATAAGGTCAGTTGAACATTCGAGGACGAATGTTCTAAAGGGGGGGAGGATGTTATACCTCGCATTTTGTGCGTATTCGGAAAAATCGGGAATAAGTCGAAATGGTAGGAATTGAGGTTCCAATTGGATTCTATTTAGTGTGCATGTGATGTTTTGGAGACTAGTGACGTGGAAATATTGGAAAAGACTAAGGGCAAAATTGGAATTTTGGAAAATGGTTTCATGAATTACCAAGCATGGGCTAAGGAAATTGGGCTAGAAAAAAAAAAAAAGAAGAAATTAGAGCCCAAAGAAAGGCAACGGCCGGCCATGGTCCAAAAAAAAAAAAATGGTCCAAGCCCATGAATTTAATCGTGGTTAGTCATGTGACCAACTAATAAAGGGAGCCAAGCTTCAAGAAATTTCAAGAAAGTTAGAAGAGGAAAAAAAAAAAGATGAAGAGTGAAGGAGAAGCATGGCATTCGGCCATGACCATGGAACCTTGACTCCATGAAATCTTCTTCTAAAAATTATTTTCTTGTTAAATTTATACTAATTCAAGGTCCCTCTACAACGTGGTGCAACTATTTCGGAAGATAAGTCGTTGGTTTTATCGATTCAACACTTTGGACAAGTGAAGAAGTTGGAAGAAAAAGGTAAGGATTCATCCCTTCTATTTATGTTATGAAGGTTTGTTTGTGTTGTAGTATGTGTAAGTGAGTAGAATATATGGAAATATGGAAGTTGGCAAAGTGGATATGAATATTTGCATGGGGCCGTGCATGGGTGTGTGTGGCATGGTTGAGATGCAGTTGAATTTTTGTTGTGTACTAGTTGTGGATATTATGGAAATTGTGTTAGAGATGAAAATTTGAATGAAGTTGAAGCATAGCATATTGGCCGTGGCCTATATGTAAGTGAAATGGTGACGGATTTATTTTGTTCAACATGTTAATTGTGTCGTTGTGAGTCTTGTAATGCAAATGAAGGTAAAAAGATGAAAGTTAGCCTTGAAATGGAATGTAGAAGCTTACGTCGTCTTAGTATGATTTTATGTTCTTATGATAATTAAGTTGTTAGGGTGTGAATTATGATGATTGTTGATGAACTTGGAAGATGGAAATATGTTATGAATATGTATGTTGAAGATTAGAAGATTTGGATAAATTATGACTTTGGTGGAAAGTTGTATATTTTGTATAGCTTGTGTATATATTGTAAAAAATGGTATGAAATGCTTCCAAATGGCATTGTAACGATTCTAGTTAGTAATGAATGTGAGTATGATGGTGTTGGTTTGAAAATGTGAAGTCGGAATGGAAGTTATTGCGTTATGCTGGAAAGTTGATTAGTTGTACCATATTGTGTTTTGTTGTGGTTGTTGATGTTGTCGTTGGGTTGGTGTTGATTGTTTTGAGCCGAGTTTAATTCTCGGGGTGTCGTATTTATAGGAGGTGCCGCCGGAATTTTTATAGACAAGTATTAGTCAAGAATAGAATTTCTAAGTCTCATGAATAGTAATTGGTCAAAGTGACCATTTACATTTTCGCGAAACGGACCGGAGTTTCGACGAGCTTAACAAGCGAGAAAGGTATGTAAAGCTCTTTATTTCCTTTTCATGGCACGACGTAGGTGTGTTAGTTTCGGATTTGACTCTTGGATTCGCTCCTATCCCTCGGAATCTACATTTAGAGTTGAGCCGTTTTCATTCAATCGAATTGAACCCAATTAGGCTCCAATTGACTAGATTGTTTTTTTGACATCTAAAACTTGTACAAATCTAATCCGATCATTCTAAAACACTTCCTAATGATATTACGAGGTTCAACGAGTGCGATTTAAGTACGCCACCTCATTTGACCCGAGGTGGGCCCGCTATTCCCGAACCCACTTCTATTATGCACATGAATGATTTTTGAACGATATTTAAAAAGAAAACGTTTTAACTACTCCTCTATTTATTATTATTTGAAAACTGTTTTAAACATTCCGTTAAGTTCTGTGACGTGCTTTGATACGTACCACGAATCCGAACGTCTGTTCCGACATAACCCTCCGTGATGTCCGAAAGGTACGTACTATGACTCCGTCCGATTTCATTGATTTGATTTGTCATTTGATATGCCTCATCGAGTCTCTGGAAATATATACGTTATTTTTATTGCATTAGTTTCTCACTACTCCATTCGTGGATGCCTCAATGTTTCCCCCACTGAGCCCGGGCCAGGATTTGTTATCAAGTCGTATTTTCTCCGCATTGCCCGCCGCGCCCGGTGTGAGGTGCGTATATACGTGCATGGGTTACGGTGTATGTTGTGCCATGTACGCTTTGTTATGATATGATCCGATATGGCCATTTGGTATGTTATGATTTGTTTCGGAGATATTCCCTACTCAAGTATGATGTGTTATGGCGCCGAGACGGGCGCTCTCGTTCGTTCACCGAGTCCCATAACGCCGCTTTTGCATATGTTTTCTGCGTACATTACTTATGATTTCTGATACGCATTTTTGATTATCTATGCATCTCGTTCGTTTTCTGCGCAATCTGTTCTGATTTTAGTTTTATTTATTACAGCCTCTGTTTTACATATTCGGTACATTTTCCGTACTGACCCCCTTTCTTCGGGGGCTGCGTTTCGTGCCACGCAAGTACAGACGTTTGATTTGCTGATCCGTCCGCCTAGGTTATCTGTTCAGCTGTTTGGAATGCTCCCTTGTCCGGAGCCCATATTTGGTATAGACTTTTCTGTTACATTTGTACGTATTTGTTCTGGGTACGACGGGGCCCTGTCCCGTCATATGATTATGTTTTGTTCTGTAGAGGTCTGTAGACATGTGGTGTGGGTTCTGTATATGTTTTGTGAGTTTTGTGTACGTTTAGGACTCATCTATATATTGTGACGGCCTTATCGGCCTTCGCGCGTCATATCTACCCGACATGATTAAATTATTATTTCGATTTTATCTTTAGTATTTGGCTAGTTTAGGATAAGGTACGTACGAGTGCCCAATTAGGGCACGAGTCGCGGCCTACGGAGTTGGGTCGTGACATATGATTTCAGAAATGCCGCCAAAGGAAAAAGCTACAGCCGCCCAGAAGGGAAAGATTACGATGAAAAGGCGGATAGAAAGGGAGCCGCCAATGAATGTAGAAGAGGGTGAATCACATAATGAGGCTCCACCTAATGCTTCTTCCACTCCGCCTAATATAGAAGAACAAGAGGGAGCTTCAGCTCCAGCTTCTATGCCTCCAGTTCCTCCACCGGCTATTTCGGGTCAACAAGTGACTGAGGCTATTCATCTATTGACACGGTTAGTTGCCGCCGCAATGCACGGCAATGCGGGTCCAAGTGATCATAGCCTAGTACCAGAGCCCGTGATTTCATGAGTTTAAATCCTCCGAAGTTTTTCGGGTCAAAGCCGGATGAAGTTCGCAAGGCTTTATTGATGAAATGTTGAGGATGTTGAAGATTATTCATGCCTCCGAAACTGAATCTGTGGAGTTGGTATCTTATAGACTCCGAGATGTGGCGGTATTATGGTACAATAATTGGATATCATTAAGAAAAGAGAATGCGCCTCCTCTCCGTTTGCAAGAATTTGCATGCCTTCATCCGCCACTATTTGCCACCCGAGGTCCACCGAGCTGTAGCGGATAGATTCTTAAATTTGAAACAAGGTAAATA
>NC_081353.1:10356891-10394391 GCF_029784015.1 Lycium ferocissimum
ACACCGTACCGACAAGGACGGCGCTTGCATGTCATGCATATATGAGATTATGAGAAGTATGAGTAAGACAAAGATGCATCACTTCTTTTATGATTGTCATTCAGATTCAGATGTTTCATATTGATGTTCGTATTATATTAACCCTGTATTTCTTACTGTTTATGCCTCTCATACTCAATACATTATTCGTACCGACGTCCGTTTTGGACGCCGTGTTCATGCCCACAGTAGACAGAGCCGAGCTTGACCTGCATCCATAGCCCCGATACTGTCAAGGCACTCCATTGTTCGGAGGTGCCTATGACTAATTCTTTTTTTATATATATATATATATATATATATATATATATATATATATATATATATATATATATATATATATATATATATATATATATTTTCATTTTCGGTACGACGGAGCCTTGTTCCGTCCATATGTAGAGTATGTCCGCAGAGGCTCGTAGATACGCAAGCGGGTTAGATGGTCTCATGAGATAACATTGTACCGTATATATTACTTGTTTTGGCCGGAAGGCGTCCGTATTTAAAGCACTTATGTTCCTATATAAATCATGATTTCCTATAATTCATGCATTAGCGAGCAGAGAGCATCAATAGAGTAAAATGAAGAATAGAATAAGCGGTGCTCGTGGGTAGCCTCGGGTACCCGTCGCGGCCCCTAGTCATTCGGGTCATGACAAGTAGTTTGGAGTGAATCAAGAATATTAATATGTTATGATTGTAAGGATGTTATGAATGACATTTAGAACATGCGATAAGTATTATAAGTGAGAAAATGCAATAGTGAACTATGACCATGATTATGGAGGAATTGAAGTGAAATTTTGAAATGTAGATAATATAGATGAATGATGATTGTTGCTTATAGTATGGTGAATATTGTTATGGATGTTTGGGAGTTGATATGTAATATGAGGAAAGTTGTATAAACAAAGTAAAATTTGCCCAATTTTCTCTAGCTTTAGTAAGCACGTTCTTATAATCGTTTAGCTAATGTTATATGAACTCCCTTGAAGGTAAAAACGTGGGCATTGAAGGAGAACGGGCAAGCGATAGAATAGTTAATCGAAAAAGGTATGTGAGGCTAGTCTTTTCTTTCTAAGGCATGAATCTTATGGCATGATTTTCCCTCCTTCTCCATGAATTTCCTACATTCCGAAAAACTAAGAGTCTATGTTTATGAATAGCCATATGAGTTAAAGATAAGAGATATTATGAACATGATGATGACGAGCTTGAGTCCAAAGATTCTAGAGTTCACGCTATGATGCTTATATAAAGCTAATGATGTTAACTACGATCTATTGATGTTGTTTATTGTATACACTCACCTTATATGCTAATTCCTTCAAGGTAAGGCAGAATGCTTATGAATGCTCCATAATGGAATCGGGGGTTCACGAACTTATGTCACCCCAATAAAGTATAGTTGTCTTTGAGTTTCTATGCATGCATTATGATGAGTACATGATGATGATATTACACCGCGCCTATATGGCCGGGCGTATACCGCTAGGGCGGCAAAATATACACCATCTCTAGACGGCATGGGCGACACCACTAATGGGCGACGATGAGATGGTACCCCGGACGCGGGAGGCTTGAACGCGGGCTAATGATTATCACACCGTACCTATAAGGTCGGGCAGCTTATACATATATGCATACATGATATGATGATGTTTATGAAGTAAGCCAGCATGCACTATTTTTTTTAGGATTGACAGTCAGTTACAGGTTGCTCCTTATTTGATGCTTCCTTATTTCATCGATGTATTATTATTGTTTATGCCTTACATACTCATTACAATGTTCGTACTGACGTCCGTTTTCTTTGGACGCTGTGTTCATGCCCACAGGTAGACAGGGAGGTGATCTAGACTCGTAGGAGCTATTAGCTGACTTGAGAGCACTCCATTGTTCCGGAGGTGGTATTGATTTATTCTTTTGTGTATATATATGTTTTGGGCATGACGGGGTCCTGTCCCGTCCATATGTCTATTACTCTAGTAGAGGCTTGTAGATACGTATGTGTGGGTAGTATGATCTCACAGTTTCTTGACGTATGTACATATATTATTTTGATAACCGAAGGGCTTATGTGTAGAATGTAAATTGCTTCCAGTGGAAATGGTTCTTCTATGATTATAAGCATGAGACTAATGAATGACCGCAGAATGAGTAATAGAATGAGCAGTGCTCGGTGGTTACCCGTCATGGCCCTAGTCGGGTCGTGACAAGAAGTGTGGTCATATATATTAGAGGATTCAAGCAAAGGCAGTTCTTATTTTTGGGAATCAATTGTGTAAGAAATTTTGAATATGGAAAATATGGGAATTTGGGTTTTGATCTAAGATAATGTAATTTTTGGTTGATAAAGATGAACGAACGGTGCTACCACCGAAATTCTTGCATGTGGAGACTTCTGTGTGAGTCGATTTATCTAACTCTTGATATTACTTATGGCATTATGACTTCTTTTATTTCATTGCTATTTTAGTGCATTGAATTACCATATTTACACCCGTTTCTACATTCATATATATCCTTCACTAATTGATTGAGATAGCTATATAATTAGGCTATGGTTATTGGTGAGTCTTGTTATGACTTGTGTTACTATGACTGTACTTCATTGTTTCTGGCCTTGATATGTGTTCTTGAGTTATTCATTGTGATTCGATCATGAGGCATTGCTGATGAGATTTTGAGATGAAACATACACATCTATTAAGGCACATTTGACAGAGAGTGTCTATGTGGCCTAGTTGTGAGCTCGTGGTCGGAGGTTCGTTCCGAAGGAGTGGTACATGGACACCATGGGTCCTTTGCAGGTCATGACTATTTGCGAAAAACATAACCATTTAGCATGTATGCACAGGTTTGGAGTATTTGTCCAGTGCATTGAATTGCACATTATTATATTTTGCATTGCACTTCATTACATTTTATTCTGCATTATTATATGGCTAGTTTAGTTCTGATTTTTGTATGGTTTGTTTCCTGGCTGTTGTGGTATAGATATGATCATTGACTGAGTGAAATTGTGGATTAGTGACTCTACCTCGGATCGGAACTTGGACTTGTGATTACCACATGAGATAATTGAGACTGGACAGACTTGTGGTTTAGAAGCTTCATCTTAGGCTGTGATTTAGTTATGGGATATTCTTTGACTTGGATTTGAGTATTATGTGCCTATATGTTTATCTTATTGATTTTATGCTTATATGTGTGAACTAATCTTAGTCGGCCTATGATGCTTACCAGTACATAATATTTGTATTGATACTACCTTGTTGCACCCTTTTTGATTGTAGATTGTGGTCCAGAGATTTCACCCATACCACATCTCTAGCTTGAAGATAGTTTGCTTGATCAGATCCGAGGTGAGCTTCTATCCATGCCATGCCGCCTGAAGATCTTTCGTTCTAGATTTCTACTTTCATTCCAGACATTATTTAATATTATATCATTATTTAATATTATATTTGACAAATATTTCATTCTTTAGACATTTTTGGTTAGAGTCCTTGTACGATGACTTTTAGATTTTGAATATTTAATAGTTAGACTTTCGCACTTATATTATTTATTATTTATGGCTTGGTTTGAATATTTATTTATTCACTTATTTATTGATTGTTAGAGTATAAATGATTAAAGAAATTGAAATTTGCTAGTGATTAATGGGTTAACGGGTAAGAGTTCGCCTACTAGTGATAATAAGGTAGGTGCGCGCACGATCGGTAATTAGGGTCGTAACAATTATTCTGCTTCTCGTAATCCTGCTTACCATAGTGATTATTGTAGTTGTTTTTGAAATTATTTCCTTGGTTTCCACTGCCACGATTGTGCTGCCCCACATAGTATAATTATCCGGGTTTCATAGGAAAATTGGTGTAATCATGAAGCTCACCACAACACTCTCATGCTGCATGCTGGACATGTTGAACTGGTTGCACCAATTGAACATGCAGAAACACTCTCGTAATAACATTACAAAGTGTACCAATATCAGCCTGGATAGCTGCAACATTGTCTAGTTGAAGTACACCGATAGTTTTCTGAGAGATCCCCGAGTGGATGGTTTCTTGATATTCTTGATTGCTTGCGAACATCAAATTTAGCAATGCTTCCATCTCATCATAAGTCTTAGTCAATATATTTCCCTGAGCTGCAGCATCCAATAATGGCCGCGAATTATGTAGTGCCTAATGATCTCCTTCGGTACGCATGTGGTGTGGACAATCTATCAAGTACCCCTTGTATCTTTCCCATGCTCATAGAAGTGATTCGGTGCATGTGGTGTGGACAATCTATCAAGTACCCCTTGTATCTTTCCCATTCTCGTGGAAGTGATTTGATATCATTCTGAACGAAGTCAGCAATTTTTTCTTGAAGCTCCTTCGTCTTCCTAGATGGGGAGATTTTTTTTTATGAACCTGCTCGATAGAGTATCCATAGAAGTGATGGACCCTACTGGCTCATTTTGTAACCATTCCCTTGCCTCTCCTATCAACGAGAAGGGAAATAAGGTAAACTTCACGTATTCGGAGGACGCATTTTTATAGTTTAAATTCTCATTTAGTTCGACGAACATCATCTGGTGCTTATATGGGTCTTCATGTGGCTTACCATATACTAACATGTGTTTCGTGTCAGCCACACCGTTCCGTCTTTCAGCTCAAAGTTTCCCTGTATTGTAGGCTTGACGATAGCCTTAACAGCATTCTCTAGGCTAAGCCTAGCGAAGTTCAATAACAGGACTCGATTCTGTTGTGCCATCACTGGTACTTCTGCACGTTCCCTCTCTTAAGCTATGTCTTCCCTTTGTTCAACCAAATCAAGGACTTGGTCGTGTTCTGCCAGTTTATTCTGCCTGTGGAATGATTTCGGAATCAATGTCTGCTAATGGTTTTCCTTGACTTCGAGTGCTTGGCGTAAACAAGAGAGCAGACCTGAGATGCACAAGTGAACCAACGGAAAAAGAATAAAAACTTGAATAGAGAAATAAAATTCAACCTAGAAAAATAGTAAATTTTTATAAGTCCCTGGCAACGGCACCAAAAACTTGTGGCTCCCAAACGCACACGCAAGTATACGCGGTCGAAACAATTAATATAGGATTTTAAGTCCAGATATCGTACCCATAGGGACTTATACTTTCTACCGTTTAACTAATACAACTTTCGTTGTAACTATTCAAGAGAGTAAAATCAAGAGGTTTTGTTGTAACTAAACTATGACTGAAATAAACAAATAAATATGAGTATTTTGTGATTGGGACAATCTGACGAAGACTGTAAGGTTTATCAGAAGAGAAAGAGTTCCAGGGTCATGACTTTCGATAACCCAGTTAAGTCTTTTGACAATTCTACCTATCTTATTTCCTGGGTTACTAGTTGACGAGTTTATGTTAACTTTATGACATTCTTTTCAACTACTCACAAGCCTGTAGATGCTACTCTTAACGTCTATATTTCTATGATCGCAAGAAGTAACAAAAACGCATTTATATCTCCGTATCCAACTAAGTAGGGCTAAAGGGTATATTGCTATCCTTAGTAGCGATACGATAAATCGAACAAACTCTATTTATTCTTATTTCGTACATGAATTCTCCCTTTCAAGTTAAACTCACGCACCATATATAGTATCTAATTAGTGATCAAGTAATTAAACTATTAAGCACAAGAATAAATAAGCAACCCAAAAGATGAAAATTCAATAGATAATTATTGTCGTCAAACCAACTATCATATCTTTGCCACAACCCTAGAATAAGAGAAATTAGCTACTCATGATTTGATAAGAAGAACAAGAATTCATGAGTAAACTAGGGTTCAATGGAGAAAATAAAGTAAAAACCACAAGAAAAGGCAGACGACGGCTTACAAGTCTTGAAAATATCCCAGCACGTCGTTCCTAACATTAAAAATGTGTATTTATGGTATAGGTTTAAAACTAAAATAAGTGGACCAAATCCCGATCAAAACAGGAAAAACTGGACGTCACCCGCCTCGCGGGTTCAATGCGAGACGGTGTAACAATTCAGAGAGTCAACTTATGTGTGATGTATCCGCGACGCAGTTCCAACGCAAGAGTACCCCATCCGCGACGCGAGCTCAATGCGAGGGGTCCTTTAGTGGAATTAAATTTCTCTAAGTACTGCGTGATCCTCTCATCGCCTCATGCAAGTGGAATTTCCTCCAAAGTCTACAAAAATTGCTCGGTTTTCACTCATTTTTCTTCCCTGTACCTAAACACACAAAACATACCAACATAAGCACGAGTACAACGATTCCACTATAAATAATGCGATTAAAGTACTAAGAATTAGAAGTAAAGTAACACTAAATATAGATATTTGTGCCAAATATCAATCCCCAAATCTATGACCAAATTTAAAAAGTAATTGTTTGAAGAGATTTAAGAAAAAAAAATCTGATCTATATCTTTATCATATATAAATTCTTGTTGAATCATCGTGTGTAATTATGTTCCAGATTTAACATAAATAAAACCGGCATACAAATATTGTTCTCATAAGAAAACAGCTCGGCGCTCTAAGCTCCCACTATGCACAGGGTTCCGGGAAGGGCCGGACCACAAGTTCTA
Organism: Lycium ferocissimum; assembly: GCF_029784015.1. Lineage (NCBI taxonomy): Eukaryota > Viridiplantae > Streptophyta > Magnoliopsida > Solanales > Solanaceae > Lycium > Lycium ferocissimum. Next base: position 10,363,534 of record NC_081353.1, read on the forward strand.
TGTGTTTCATACTTAAAATAATTAATCCGACAAACTACCTAAGACTCATCTAGACGATCTTGGAATGCCGAAAAAAAATTACATCATTCACTGCATAGCAGTGATTATTGCTTACTAGGTTGCTTCCGATGGATCCACAAAATTTCAGATCAATCAAAGGTCCTAAAGTTCCTGACCGTCAAACTATAACGAAATTTGAAAAGTAATTGTGTTATGCTTACGGATTAAATAATCTGATTTATATTTTCATTCTCTTTCTATAATTATCCCATTAGCATAGGCATGCATAATGTCCTTCCTTTGGGTAAGACACATGACACTTAGTTACAGCAAATTGCCCTTTCGATTAATACACCTGAAAATTCAAAATAATATGTTTCTCCCTTTCGGGTCAAAATTTTAATATCTCCCCTCATGAATTAATTTAGTTTTACTAGTATCTAAATGTAAATTTCTTAATGACTCAAATAAATAGACCACTTACATAGATCCTATTTATGAATCATGATTCACAATTCAAATACTAATACAATTTCAGTGTATAAAAAGAATTTTCAATGATTTCAAATAAATAGACAACTTTGGAATGGTAACTATTTATTAATCATAAATTATCGATTTATACTGTATTATATATATCCAGGTGTAACGAAAAATCCTCATATAATAAAAACTCTTCTAGATAGCACACCATCATTACTAATATTGCTTCTTGGCCAAACAATTAAACTAAGGCACCTGTGGCTGTGCTTAAAAATTTGAGAAACAATATAAACAAAACAAGGCACCCGCCTTACACATTACGGTTTTTTAAAACCACTTGTTCGAACCGCCATGTGCAACTAATTTGAAAGATTAAATATTATCTTTTCCTTTGCCAGAACAAAAATTGTGTTCGGTTTTCACAAAAATATTAGGTTTTAACCCATTATTAAAAACTTGCCTCCGTCATAAAGTTTGTTAATTGATGAACAACTTAATTTGCAAGCACACTAGGTTAAGGTATGTCTTATAATGATTGCTGCCACTGCCATTACTAAAACCCAATAAGACTATATATATCATCACAAATTTATATATCATTTACGTCATCCATTTAGATGCAAGTAGGCTCTTGATGCCAATCGATGAAATACAGGTATAAGCAGCGGAAGCAAATAGTCAGGATCTGTAGCAATTGCTACAATGATGAAATCAAGAAAAGGAAATAATAAGGAATTAAAAATTAAAAAGAGGAATATTTAATTTAAGATGTTTCTCTTGTACACTGTACACACTATTAAATACCCAACAGGGCGGCTGTCCTACACAATATAATTCCTAACAACTCCATACTAAAGATGACACGTGTCACTGCATAGTTGTATAGCCATTTATGACTTAATTGAAAGACAACATGCAAAAACGGCTAAAACATAAAGTGGCTAAGAGATAAATAACCAATGCAACAATGGGCTCCAACTGTTGGGCCCAGTTTTGACTTAACCCGACCCAAGAGATCAATCCTAAATTTGTAACATTCCATCCTCCTACGCAAAAAGCTTCCATTTTTAAGTGTCAAAATTAGGAAATTGTGATTACAAGAAAGAGTAATCTTCCCAAGTAGCTTCTTCTTTGGAGAGGTTCGCCCATTGTACTAGTACCTGCATGGCAGCCTTGTTACCCTTCTTTATGATGTGGCATTCCAAAATCATAACTGGTTCAGTGAGAATTTGGTCTTCATCGTTGCAATATGGAGGATCTTTGGAGGGAAACATATCAGTCCCTACTTTTTTCTTCAACTGGGAGACATTGAAAACTGGGTGAATTTTTTACCCCAGCGGTAACTCCAACTCGTAAGCCACGAAAAATTTCAATTTTTTGATACTCTATAGGGTCCAAAGTACTTCTCTATGAGCTTTAAATTCTTTTGGATAGCCACTGATACTTGCCTAGAAGGGAGTAATTTGAGAAATACCGTGTCACCTTCTTCAAAGTTTCTGTCATTCCTCTTCTGGTCAGCAAATTGCTTCATCCGATTTTGCGCCTTTTGTAGATTATCTTGCAGGAATTTCATCGTCAGCTATTTTTCTCTCATTAATTGATCCACGCCCTCTAATTTGGTTTGGGCAACCAATTCAAAGGTTGGTTGAGGAGGGTCGTAACCATAGAGGGCTTTAAAAGGGGTCATGACAATGGCTAAATGATGGGCTGTATTGTACCAAAATTCTGCTAAGGAAATCCATGTGTTCCATTATTTGGGTTTGTGGCTAGTCATGCGTCGGAGGTAAGTCTCAAGACACCTATACAATCTTTCGGATTGCCCATCCATTTGAGTGTGATAAGTCGTACCCATTTTTTGTTGAATTTGCAGAACCTTAAGCAATTCCTTACAAAAGTTGCTAATAAAGACTGGGTCTCTATCACATACTATCGAGCAAGGAGCTCCATGTAGTTTAAATACATTATCCAAAAGTAGTTCTACAACATCAGCAGCATTGTAAGGGTGGAATAAACTAAGAAAATGTGCATACTTGGTGTATTTATCAATCACAACCAGTATCACATTTTTTCCATGGGATTTTGGGAGTTCCTTAATGAAATCCATGGTCACTTGCTCCCAAGAATTATTTGGAATAGGCAGTGGTTGCAATAATCCCAGATAGCGAACATTTTCTCCCTTGTTCCATTGACAAATTTCACATGCCGTAACCATTTCCTTCACTCCTGTCAACAAATTTGGCCAAGAAACAAAGACCTTAATCTTTGTTGAGTTGGAAGAATACCTGAGTATCCTCCCCAAGGCATGGTATGCATACCTTGGATTAATCTCTTCCTGTTGTCCATGACTCCCTACCCAAACCTTCCCTTCCTTGCGTACAAATCCATTTTGAAAAGAAACATTAGGCTTTGTTGTTCGGTTGATATTGAGCTGCATAATGAGTTGTTGGGACTCTGCATCATCTTCATATCTCTCCATAATCCCTTCAGCCCATTTGGGCTGGACTATAGAGAGTCTATGGCATTCTCCTGACAACTCTTGTTTGCGCGACAAAGCATCAGTGACCATATTCTCAGACCCCTGCCTATATTGTTTTCATAGTCTAGGCCAATGAGTTTAGTTATTTCTTTGTGCTGCAATGAAGTTTTCACCCTTTGATCTCTAAGGAATTTGAGGCTGAAATAATCAGTTCATATAAGAAATTTGTTGCGCTGCAAGTAGTGCTTCCATTTTCCACCACTATCAACAAAGCCACCAGTTCCTTTTCGTACATGGACAAGCCCAAATCCTAGCTAAGATATGGCAAGGCTCGACCGTTTTGCATCAACCCTTCTCCCATACCAATTGGATTTGCGTCAACTTCAACAGCGAATGGCTGGGAAAAATTTGACAAACCCAATACTAGAGTTTTAACGAATGCATTTTTAAGCACATTAAAAGCTTGAGAGGCTGAATCACTCCACTGGAAACCTCCCTTTTTTAGCAAAGTGGTCAATGGTTTATGGATCATTGCATAGTTCTTAATGAAACTTCTATAATAGCTAGTAAGTCCTAAAAATCCCTTCAATCCCTTAATGTTAACATCACGAGACCAAGTCAATATAGCTTCAACCTTTGTAATAATCTATGCTAATACCATCCCCTAAAATTACTGACCTAGACATTCCACTTGCATTTGCACAAAATTTCACTTTGATCATTTTGCAAACAATTGGTTGATTTTTAATAATTCAAGCCCCTTACACAGATATTGAATATGATCTTCGAGATTAACACTATAAACTAAGATATCATTGGAGAATACGAGCACAAACTGTCGTAGCAAAGGGCCAAAAAATTTGTGCATGAGAGCTTGGAAGGTAGTCGGTGCATTTGTAAGCCCAAAAGGTATCGCTCGAAATTCCCACAACCCTTTGTGTGTTTTAAAAGAGGTCTTGTACTCATCCCCATTCCTCATTCTAATTTGATGGTAACCGGTTTATATATCTAATTTTGAAAAGAATTTAGCTCCTTGAAGTTCATCGAACATGTCCTCTATAATTGGGATGGGGTACTTGTTTTTCATCGTAACTTCATTTAATTTATGATAATGAACACAAAAACACCATGAAGAATCCTACTTTTTAACCAAGATCACTGGAGAGGCAAAAGGTGAAGTACTATTAGTAATGATTTGGGATGTTAACATTTCTTTTACCATTCGCTCAATGATATTTTTCTGCTCATAAGAATATGTATAGGGTCATTGATTCACATGTTTTGATCCAGGTATTAGTTCAATGGTATGATCACGATGCCTACTCGGAGGCAACCCTTTGGTTTCTTGAAACAATTCATCAAATTCCTCAATCAATCTGCATATGGGCTCAGGCACCTCTCCTTCTTCTTTGACCACATTGGACAATAATTGGACTGACAGTACACATTGCCCCAGCTTTAACAACTTTTGAATGGATTTAATGCCTTTTGATTCCATTGGACCCTTGCCTTCATGACCTATTAATGTAATTAGATTGTCATTTATGAATAATGACACACTACGTGGTCGAGTGTGCAAGACAATTGGAGAAACTATATTAATCCAATTCATTCCTAGAATTACATCACTGCCACTACCCCTTCGTAAGTGTTACATTGCGTACTTTTGCACGTCGAGTTTCGTCGTAAGTCGATTGATGTAGACTTCAAGAATGAAGTTATTTTTTAGGTTACAAGTACTTAGGCGATATTTAACAAGTAAGGGTCATAAAGGTTAGAGGTTAAACATTTCGAAGAGAATACTTTTCGTCAAAGTTCGAAGTGTTGAGGAAGGGTTCTACGTCGCAGAACCCAGTATGCCTTGCATATAGGGTCACATTTGAGGCCAAGAAAGTCTAGAATTTCTTCCTTGAAATGCGTTGCGATCTGTGTTGGCAGATGGCCATCTGCGACGCGGATCCAGGTCAGTTAAAGTTGCTCTTGTTGTATTTAATTCGTGGCCCTACCTTGTTATGTCATTTTCATCCTAACACAAGTCTTATAAGCTCTCAAACCCTCTCCCTAAGTCCTCCTACTAGATTATACTAAGTTCAAGGTGAATCAAGGTAATTTATGCACCAAAAAGTTAAGGAAACCTTGCTAGAGTTGAGTTGCTCTCTCTTGTGGTGATGTTGGAGTTCCTTCATGTTGGAGTAATCTAGAGTTGGGGGCTGTTATTTCTTGTTAAGGTGAGGCTTCATCCTTTCTACATGTAATTGAGTTGTTTAGGCTTTAATCAACTTGCTGGATGAAGAAGTTGTGAAGTAAACGCTAGAAATCATGTTGAATTTGTTATAGGTGTTGTGGACTGGTTTGTATTATTCTTGGCCTATGATTTGGTTGGAAATTATGAAGGATGATTTTGAATACGTTATTGTGATTGTTGTGGTTGATATTCTCCATGTTTATGGAGGAAAATTAAGTAGTATAGTTGGTATATTATCTACATTGCAATTGGTTGTGGTTAAGACCCTCGAAGTATAGCTTGACTTGGTGTTGATGTTGTGGCTCCTATTTTTGTTCTAGCTATTAAGTTTTGGGTTGGCGAGGAAATAGAGGAGATGATGCCCGAATCATTATAGAAACGAGCTCGTCACTCAATATACTTTGTATACAAGTATCCTCGGAATATAACAAATATGCTATCATTCTTATAGGTTGAAGTGCCACTAGATGAGTACACTATGGTTGATGAGCACTTCACGGAAGGTATATAAAGGCTATCCCTGTTTCTTTTTTTGGTATGAATCCTTATCGAACGAGTCCCCACCAAGTGCACAAAGAGGTGCCACCCACAGAGATTCCATGTCTCTGTCGTTTCGTGATATTCTTATAGAAGTTTCCCTTGTCGGGAGTCCACTTTCGGTTAGCATTGTTACTCATTTAGTTAATATATAGAAAGAGAGATTGTAGAGTCTATAAAAGTATACACTCACCTTCGGGGCTATGTCATTCTTTCCTTCGGGGCTATGCGTTCATATACAGATACAGATTGTCTTCGACGCTATTGATCATACAATTAACTTCAGGCCCATACAGACGTGTACTTGCCTTCGGGGCTATGATTATACATACAAACCGCCTTCGGGTCTATATTGAGTGCCTTCGGGGCTTGTTATGCATGTCTAGATTCCTTATATGAGGCTAAGTAGTTTGATGTCATGTTATTAGCTATTAGACATCAGAGGTAGGTAAGTACAGCCGGATTCTTAATTGACTCTTCAGTTTCTGTTCAGGTATCTTATATTTAGTTAAGTATCAATTTTACCTGCCTTACATACTCAGTACATTATTTTGTACTAATGTCCCTTTGCCGGGGATGTTGTGTTCATGGTCGCAGGTTCAGATAGGCAATTGGAGGACCGCTTTAGTAGATTTTTCGAGTACCAGCTAGTGTGGTAAGCTCCATGTCATTCGGAGTTGCCCAGTCTAGAGTTTTGTGTATATGCAGATGATGGGTAGGTCGGGGCCCTATCCTGGCCATAGTACAGTCATTACTCTTTAAAGACTTGTAGATGTATCCTGTATGTTATGTATATTAGTGTAGCGGCCCTGCCGGCCCTTGTATATCTTCATTTTGGTAGTGCTATTTGCAGACGTTCATGCCGGCCTCGTCAGCTTGCGCAGTTTTATATATATACCCTTTTGTGTGCTTACCCTTTAGACGAGATTGATGTTGTGTTCGGATACTTCAAGATACAGTCTTATCGGCCTTAGTGGATATTTTTTTGTTTGCGGGTAGGCCTCGCAGTCACAACCCAAAATTGCTTAATCGTGCGGGCACCTACCATTTCCCACCTTGGAAAGAGAACCCTTCCTTTACCCAACATACAAACTATAAATGCAGAAGAACAATGTAATTAATAATAAATCTCAATATTAATTAAAAGTGAATAAGTGCGAAATACATCTTCTACCCAAGGCCTCTGGTCTAAGTCGGTACAAAAGTTACTAATAAGCACATAGGTCTTAATATATAATAAGAACTATCTGAATGTTGCCATACAAGGCTCATAACATCAAAAGGAATATTGTCTGGAAGTGGATGACAAGTATATGAAGAATGGAAACTCGGGCTGCAGATCTGGCAGAAGACCCTAAGTCTCCAACAACACCGTCTCGGGGAACACTCTCGAGAATCAGAGATAGAACCTGTCACACACTCTTCACCCCGAAAAGGAGTGTCGCAAGGTAGTATCAGTACAAACAACACGTACTGAGTAGGCCTCATAGGCCGACAGCAGTTAGCTAACATATATAAAGGAAGGGATTGAAGAATAGACATGCTCACAATCAAGTATAGACACAACACAGTCCAAGAATAAGAACTCAAGTACAGAAGGATCAAATAGCAGAATCATAGCCTGTGGTGAAGCACCTAAACACAAGTCTGCCAAGTTTCCCACGATTCCTCAGAATAAGCACAAACACCAGTATGACCAACAACAGATCTCCGTCCTCAAGTCGTACCCTAGGAGAAAGTCTCTCATTCTCGAGTCCATCAATCCTCAATTATGTATTAATTAGGCATACAACAACTCAATTTAGTAATCAACTAAGGAAATCAATGCAGAAAAGCACCATGCAATACAAGAAGTAAAACAACCAAATCAGAGATGTGGATGGATGTAATATGAATGCGCTTGCGATGCAATGCAATGCTACACACATGCTCCGGGCAGAATACATCCACGCCTCGACAGTCATGACCCATGGGGGACCCGCGAAGTCCATGTACCTGCTGCGCATACAGACCGATTCAATATATATATATATATATATATATGTATGCTCATGTTGCGGAACGTGCAACCCAGCCCAATATATGTTGCGAAACGTGCAACCCGGTCCAATATATATGTGTGTGTATATGTGTGTGTGCGTGTGTGTGTATATATATATATATGTTGTGGTGCGCAACCTTATCCAATGTATGTATATATATGTTGCAGCGCGCAATCTGATCCAAAAATATGAGGATGAATGCATGAGTGCTGTTGATGCCAATGAGAATCTATCAATACCAATCATGCCACATATGGACACATATCACAATATCACGAATAAATCACATCCTTCCTCTTTAAAAGACAACACCCAATAAGTGAGAGATACAGGTTCATAATCATGATAAGGCAACTAAGCATCAAGTCTAGTATCACGCACGTGGCAACAAGCCAGTAGATCACAATAAGGCAACAAGCCACAATCAAACAACAATACCAAGATTAGCTCATATCGGTGTATCATGAAAGACGAGAATGAGTACATTGCATAACATCAATGAATAATGATAACATATCAAATCAATCGTGTCACACATGGACACATCACTCAATATTAGTAATAAGTCAAGTTCATTCCTCTATCCAAGATAATAGCCAATAAGTGAGGATAGAAATTTCACAATCATGATAAGACGACTAAGTATCAAGTCTAATATCACACACGTGGCAACAAGCCAATAGATCACAACAAGGCGACAAGCCCACAATCAAACATCAGCACCAATCTAGGTAATCCATCCCAATTTCACACCCAAAGGCGTAACATGCTTTCTCCGACAATCACTAACTCTACATATGATTTGCTAAACAAAGTTTAATCATAAGATAAGTCGTAACCTACCTGGCAGCCGAGCAGGAGCCACAAACAATCAAACCTTCGCCTTTCCTTTCTGGAGAGCCTCCAAGTACTCAAAATCTATACATCATCAAATTCTAAGTTAGAAATAAGAAACAATGATACCCATATTGCTATACTTCGTACAAATTCAAATCAACTATGGAAAAGGGGTAAAACGAGCCCACAAAGGTAAGACGGCTATTTCAATGATGAAATTGGTAACCCAACGTTCTAGAAGTTCAATTCTACTCTTCAGTTGCTAAACTAACTCAATAATAGATCAATTTCACCATTCAAGTCAAAACCCCCAATTTGGGTATAAACCCTAATTTTCAATCTTTCAACTCATCAACACAAATGGAAGATTCAAGCCTATTAGTCACTATTTCACCCAATTCCATGCTTAGATTAGTCAAATTCACCAACAAATCCCATTTAGAAAGACTAAACTCAAATAATGAAAGGAACATCAAAACCCATCTTCCTTCTTAAGTTCTAAGATTTTCCATCAAGGATTCATGCTTAAGGAAAATAAATGAATAAATCTAAGTTAGAGAACTTACCCTCAAGAGAAATCTGGTTGAAATCTCCCCAAATTGCCTCAAAGGTGCTTAGAAACAATACATGAAGGGATAGGAAATGAAGGATTTTAACTAGGCAATAAATAGGATTATAGTCCACGTCATCCGCTACAGCGGTCACGAGTCTGCTATAGTGGGCCCGCGCGCCGTTAGCCATTCGCCATCACGAGTTTGCCAAAGCAGATACCAACCGCTGTGGCGAATCAAAGATAATTCCCTACCCCTCGCTATAACGGACCAGGCCCTCACTGTGGTGAGTCCCTTACAGTGCATCTGGTGCCGCTACGGCGGACACCAGACACCATAATTTCCCTAGTTTTACACTAACTCAATCCCGAAATCTCACAATCACCTAAAACCTCCCAGATACAAACCAGACATGCATTCACACATAAAAACACGCTACGGACTCACTCGTGGTCTCGAAATTCCCAACTGAGGTCTATTTTACTGGGCGAACAACTGATGGTTGAAGATCATCTTTCAACCAATAACCTAAAACTCTCCGGAGTACCTCGGGAGCCGAATTGAACATCCTACCAAGTCATAATCGACCATCCAGACCTCTTGGATCCACAGATTTTCAAAAAAGGTCCATTTACCCAAAAGTCAACTATTGGTCAAATGTTTTTCAATTTAAGGCTCTATTTCACATAAGTGATCATAAATCTCGCCCAATCACCTCAAGAACCGTACCATCGATCCCTGCCAATCAAAGGCTCGGGGAAGGGTCAACAAGGGTAAATGGGTCAAAAGTGCAATAATGACCAAATGGGTCGTTACACTTGTTGGCCTAAGTGGTTACCCCTCCAAAGTCACAGCTACAGAGTGGTACGCTTGGGCCAAGTATGGGTGACGACCATGCCTCTCTAGATTTGGGGCGTGAGAGTAAGCTTAAATGAAACTTGAAAACTTCATCTCCCACGGTCCAGGTAAATTCTGGATAGCTATGTGTGAAAGGCATTATTTGTCCATTGGCCACTCTTACTTTCATCCTCCTAGAGAATAGCACTCCCCTCAATCCCAATGGTTTGATAATTTGCGGATCTATGAAACTATGGGTAGACCCACTATCAATTAATATCATGCTTCTTTGCTTCTTAACTAAGCCCATAATTCTCGTAGTATTAGGAGAGTTACTTTGGCCTATTACCACATTGATAGACACCTCTCCTTGTTCCTCGACTGCTTCCTCTTCCCCTTCCCCAATTGTCAGATCAGCATCTGAGGCTTCGACAAATTGTTCCTCTCCATCCAATGTATTTAGTGTTTGATTCTTACACTGATGCCCTGGTGACAATTTTTCAAGACAACGCAGACACAATTTATTTTCTAGTAAGGTTTCCAGGGAGGGATTTTTGTTAGTGTTGGTTTCGGTGTGGACTGAAAATTGGTTTGGTTGCTATAAAAGGTGTTCCGTTTTTGGGATAAAAAGATTGGCATGGGTTGGGACAGTTTGTCTTTGGGCTATTTTGCTTGGCCGTTGCATTTAGGGATTTTTCATATAGTTTAGACATGTTATAGGCATCAACCAATTATAGGCAACAACCAATGTTTGAGGATTTGCTATCACCATGGGACCTAATTCTTCCTTTAGCCCCCCAACCAAAGAAGTCACTGAATATAACTCATCGAGATGGGGTCTAACTACTTGGACTCGAGATCGTGACTCTTCAAACCTTTTTTGGTAGCTCACCACATCAGCCCATTGTTGTAGTTTATTAAATTCTGTAATGACATCTAAAGGCCTAGTTCCATCATTCCTTTCACAAATATCATGAAAAAAAATTAAACCCAATTAATTCTTCCCCCGTGATCAATTACATAGGGGTCAAACAAACTATCAACATCATCCTTAACACTAGCTGCAACATATGTAATTTTAGCTGCCTCAGAAACTTGGTAATAATCGAAAAACTATTCACACCTTCGTATCCAACCCCTGACATTTTTCTCATCAAAATCACGGAACATTATGATAAGAATCGGGTTACTTGAATAAAAACAAGAAAATGATGCGGAAGCGAACATACGAAGATTAAAGACAAGAATGTAAACATAGGCGAAATTCAAGAATAAACTCTCTAAATTTCAAGATTAAGTGATGAGAACCCTAATTGATCTTGGTATTCAAAATTAGCAGACTAAAACTAATTATGATACTAATAGAGTCAATTCAAGAACTTATATCTACAGGTGATCTCGATCCCTATTTCGAAGAAACTAGAGACAATAACTAGTATAAGACTAATTACCTTCTTTAATTTATAAATAAGAACCAAAGATATCAAGTTAAAAATTAATCTTACCTCTTAAAGAATCGTTCTTATAAGGTTACAAGATAAATATAAAGTAGCCACACACCAAGGTGTAAAGAGGAGAAACTCTCAATAATAATAACATTTGACTAATGAAAATCATAAAATCCACCCCTATATGTAATGGAAACCTATCCCAAATAGTATGGTATTCGAATCTACTTATATTAAAATAATTAAATACTAAAACCTAACTAGGATTAAACAAGGAAAGCATGTCAAAAAAATTAGTAAACTTCTTCCCCAATAAAATAAGGAAAAGTTTCAAAATAAGCACCAAAAATCCCATGCCTAAACAAGGCAAATGGTGACTTTTGCCCCAAAAACAGCCCCTTTTTTGGGTAGAATGTTCCAGTTCATTTGGGCTAAAATTCCAGCCTTTTGTTGGCTTTTTTTCCACACAGCAGTGCAGCCCTTTTTGAGCTCCTCTTGGGCCCCTCTATGTGAGCTCCATGTGGCTCCTCTTGGGCTTCATGTAGGCCTCCATTTTTGGACTCTTGGATTTCGATTTGGGCCATGAAATACATGTAACACTTAGCCCACTCCTTGCCATTATTCTTGGACTCATTCTTGAGCTCTTCTTCCATGATAAACATCTTCTTGGGCTCATTCTTGGATACTTCTTCCACGATAAGTATCTTCTTGATTTTCCATTGAAGCCCATCAACCTTTAATGGAGGTATGCCACCGTGGATGCTATCATTCCCCTATTCTTGAAAACAATTCGTCCTCGGATTTGAATCTCGCAAAATCAAAAAGACATGAAGTAGTAAACAATATCCATTAACCGAAAGCAACAATGGTAGGAACAAATCAAGATAGTGACCATGTGCCCACTTTACCCAGTTAAGTCTAGCATGTACCCTTATAGAGTATGTGAACATCGTCATCCCAATAGAAAACTTTTCGACTTATATAAGCAAAACAAAATTCTTATCTAGATGCCTCAGGGAATGATATGTCCCTCTCCAGTTTATTTCTATCAATAAAGTATCTCAATGGGTATGACAAAGACGACATAAGCTCCTTAAAGCATACATCAAAGTGGACACTTTTATGATATAGCCATGCATCCTCAATTACACTTCTCACAGATTCTTCTACATACATATTATTCACATAAGGACAGAAGAGCTAAAGAAAGATTGTGAACCCTTAAATTCCAAAAAATAAATCTCCATTAAATTCAAGCTCACTATTGGAGTCATCACAAATAATATTCTCAAGCGCATTAAAATTTAGGTAATTGCTCAAATTCTCTAACAAGGAATCATGAACAGATCCAACAAAGAGTATTTGATCACTAGTATCAAAAACCTTTTTAAGCTCACAATTACTAAGACTTGAAGAATTATGTTTCATCACAAAGAAAGAATCACATTTCATCAAGTTATCACATGACAATTCTTTGGACACTAAAATAAGAGAAGAAGAATAATCATCTAACTCACTAACAAGCCTCCTCCCACATACATTATGTCTTTTTCCAACGAGTGAGAATCCACAAATAACAATGACATTCTCAATTTAAACCAGAAGGAATTACTCTCATACTTGAAATTGGAGATTATACTTAATAACTTATTATATAGCAAAATATCATCATCCTCAAAATTAATAAAGTCACCAACATAAGAATTAAGAGTGTAGTTCATTACCTCTAGAAAGACCGTAGGTGTTTTAGGAATCCCAAGATACTTGGTCTTATGTAGCAAAGTAACAGCATCACCTCGCTTTTCATTGTTCATTGGTGTTAGATTCACAACTACGTTGTTTGACTTGTTGTCATGAGTCTTATTTGGAACAGACCCAAAATAACTCTCTTTACATTTATCCTTCTCATCAACATGCACTTGCTTAATAGCACATGTAGTTTCGGCCACCTTATGATTAAATTCATGCAATGATGGTTCTCCAATGCAAACTTTCCCATGAGTACCTATAAGAGAGTCAAAACAACTAGAAGAAGATTTAAGAATATTAGAGTTAGAATAAGAAATAACCTCACTCAAACTCTCTTATTTTTCTTTCTCAATCTCACGTCTATCCCTCTCCTTTCCTATTTCATGGTCATCTTTCTTTTATTTTCTCTCAACCTCACTTTTTTTCTCACTTAACATCCCATTCTCTTCACACAACACAACCTCTCCTTTTTCCTCTCTTGAGATGTCAACATGCACTCCCTTACTTCTCTCATTCTTTTCTCCCTCAAAATTTTTCATTGCTTTCCTCACACGTTTCTAATCTTCATAAACTTGGGATGGAGTTAAAAGTGCAAGTATATATTTTCTTGTATTTAGCTCAAGAGAAACTTTATTCCTTCCCGTGTTATGAATTGCAGTCCTATTAAACAACCATGGACCTCCAAGCATGATAGGACAATCTTGCATTGGAATTACATCACAAAGAACATTATCGGAATACTTTCTAATGGCAAAAGAAATCATGCATTTCTTTGTCACCTTAAGCTCACCAAAATCATCGAACCATTGCCGCATATAAGGAGTAGTGTGTTTGATGCGTGTAAGTTCTAACTTCTCCACCACGTATGAACTCATCACGTTAGCACCATTTGCACTATCAATAATCATAGAGCAAATTCTATCCTTTATCTAACACCTTGTATGAAAAATATTTTTCCTTCGCAAATCAGCTACAACGGCTTTCATATCCTCCAATGGTGTGGTCATCATACGAAACACTTTAGCTAAGTTGGTGTCGTTTTGAGTTCTAGCTTTAATTTCCTTACCTTTTTGAGACATCTCAAGAAAATATCAAAGAAACAAGTATCTCTCAATTTGGATTTTGTTTTCTTTTTTTCTATTTATTTCACCCTATCTTGCCTTTTTCCACTCAAATTACTACCTTTGGCTGGATCCTTTTGATTTATATATAAACCCTATTAGTAACAACCTTTTAGAAATAAGATATAGGGAAGCAAAAGAATTTCCCAGCTCCCTGACAAATTGGGTTTTGATGAGCCAAGAAAAAGACCAATTTGTGTAAAAAGAAAAACTCCAGATTTCCCCTCTTCTTGGTTTTCCTTCTTGATGTTGGAAACCAAGAAACACAACAAATTCAGAGTTTCTTGATAATAACTTAATTCTCGAGCAATTGAATTTTTTTTCTCTCTATTTTTTTTTAATTTACGTTTTTTTTATGGCTATGTAGCTTACCTTAAAGTTCCTACAATAATAAATAAATAAATAATTCATTTTTTAAATTGTTTTTCATTTTGTTGCTGTTAGAACCCGTATTCTTGTACATTGGAACAATCCGGACTAATTATGGTAAGTTAAGGACAAAAACTATTTCGGGATGCAAAGTCGGGATTCTTGACCTTTGATTTTATTTTGAGATATAAGTTGTGCATGAATTTATTGGTATGGAACAATTAGGAAAATTTGGGACCAAAAGTGATAAAATTGGAAGTTGAAAATCATCCACAATTTCCATGGTGGGCCGTGTATAGTGGGAGAGGGACCCCACACAAATTTGTGTCATCTTTTAATTGGAACAACACATTAGTGTGGGCCAAGGGGCAAGTGTACAATACATTTAAGTATTAAAAGATGACCACAATTTCATTCCACTTCATTTACTTCATTCACCACACTTGAACAAAAAAAAAAAAAGTTGAAGACCCTCCATTGAAGGCTCTCGGCCAACAGCCCTGAAAATTCACTTCCATTTTCTAGCTGTTCCAAAATTATTTTGTTGATGTAAACCCATTATTTTGAGGTCCCTAAGTAGCGTGGAAGCATCGTTGGAGCGATCAACCCATTATTTTTCATCCTTGGGAAACCCTAGCCTATTGGAAGTTGAAGAGAAAAAGGTAAGATTTGATCTTGTTTTTGTGTTATGAAGGTTATATTCATGTTGTAGTGTCTTATAATGGAGGAAAATCATGAAATATGAAATGTTGGAAGTGAGTTGTGTATGTGGAGCTGGAGTCGTGTAAATCGGTGTTGTTGTGTTGTGATTGAAATTATGAATTAATGCCTAGTTAGTTGATTATGATCATTGTAAGGTGAAGAACGATTGAGAATTATCCATTTATGTATATGTGTAGTGTTGGTCGAAATGGGTCATATTATATGACAATGAACGAATGAATGTCGCTTAATGTTTTAGTCGTCGTCGCTATGAATTCTATGTTGGAAATGATTGTCTAATGACTCAAAATGATATTGTGATTGTTGAGGACTGATTTGGAGATTATTGTATATTTAATGTAATTTGTATATGGATGAGATAGCATTGTTAGAATAAATTGTGGATACAAATCATGGTGTGGAAATGAGGAGCATGAAAAAAAGGGGTGTCTCGGTTTAGGGGCTGTTTTCGGGCAGCTTGGGAAAATTTATGGATTGTTGGAAATGTTGTATGAATTGCTTAGAATGTCTTTAAATATGGTTGGTATGGGTTCGGGTTAGTATGTGAACGTATAAGCGTCGACGTTGGCTTGAATGCAAGTCGTCGAATTGAATTTATGTAAGTTGTTGAATAATGGAAAAGAAAGCTATTATTGTTGTTTTGTCTTTCGGATTGGTTGTTGATGTTGTTAGGATGGTTGTTGTTGTTGTTGTTGATTGATATGGCCGAGTTAAATTCTCGGGGTAGCCTATTTACAGGGGAAATGCTGCCCAAATTTCTGTAGAATTAAGGGCAAATTTGGAATCTAATGCCCAAAAAGTCTTTAGCTAATGTTTGGCATTTTATGGCTTGTTTATAGATCGTGGGCAGCCCGAATCATAGGTGGGATTTAGCTTGAGTTTGGATCATTTTGGAGAGCGTTTGAGGTATGTAAAGTAACCTTTCTTTTTGGCATGCCTTAGTTAAAGTAGGCTATGATACGAGCCTCTAAGAAACTCTATTCTCGCAAATCCGAGCTTGTCTATGATTCGCATTCGTTTCCTTGGTATTCTTGTGCTCATATGCCATAACATTGATTCTTATATCCTTGGAATTCATAATTTGTAAAGATTTCATGAAAGCTGATTTTTGGTTTTAAAGCTTATTCTTTAGCGATTCCAAAAGTTCAAACGCCCATAACTTTCTCAGAAAAGCTCGGATTGCTTTAAAATTTTCGTAGGAGCTTGTATGATATAGAATGAGTATGTTTTTCATAGGCGGGCTCAGTTCGGGTCTATACTCGTCCGTGGGTCCCGCGACGCCCTTTTATGTGAATTCGATAACCTTTGAAACAAAAAGTAATAATTATTATTCCGATTTCGAATATGACTATTTTACTTATCTTTTGGATTTATGATAATGATTTTATGCATATGATTACTCACTACTCCGCTCGTGCCTATTATGATATCGTTCGCCGGTTCCCGCCGGTTCGTTGTCGTGCGCATTATGATGTATTCCGGTGTTATGTTGTGTTTATGGTTCACCGAGTTCCTCACTCGAGGGCCGGGTTCCACTTATATTTGGTGTGATGTTGTGTATGGCGATATGCTGTGTATGATATGTGACGGAGATTCGGAGATTTGAAACTTTCTGGTGTTATGCTGTGTTATGGCGCCATCGACAGGCGGGCGACCATATTTCCTGTGCCCTATGCATGATTTATATTTTGAAGTAATATTTTGATATTTTGGAAATGCATTTACTTTCTGTACCTCTATTTCGATTGTGACCCAGATTTGTATATTACATTTTCTGCTTTGCATACTCAGTACATATTTCGTACCGACCCCTTTCTTCGGGGCGTTTCATGCCCGTAGGTACAGACGCACAGTTTGGTGATCCACCTGTTTAGGACACCCTCTTCTGCTATTTGGAGTGCTCCTCTCATTCCGGAGCTTATATTTTTGGTATATATTCATCCGTTGCATTGTATATATTTGTTCATGGGTACGGCGGGGCCCTGTCCCGTCATATGATTCTGTCTGTCTGTTTAGAGGTCTGTGGACATGTTTGTGGGTTGTGCCTACTTCTGTACGGTTGTGTTTGTATATGTTGTGTTTGGGGCGATTCTATTCGCCGCGCGGCCCTATATATCGGCCCGCATATGTATATATGTTGTTCTGTTGGCCCTGTGTGGCCTTTGTTGGTATTTTCTATGCGCAGGGTTATTTTGGATAGTCCGTAAAACAAAGGAAACTCTGCCGAAATTTTTCTGGAAATTTTATATATTTGGAACTCAGCCTAGTCGGCTCGTTATATACTTGGATGCGTTTGATATACCTTGTGATAGCGTTTGATAGGTGTGTTTGGGTGCCCGTATCGGGCACTAGTCACGGCCTACGGGGTTGGGTCGTGATGAAGTGGTATCGAGCGGTTTGTCCTCGGAGTGTCCACGGATCGTGTCTAGTAGAGTCTTGTTTATCGATGTGTTGTGCACCACATCTATAAACGAGGAAGCTACGGGACATTTAGGATGTTGTCTTTTCTTCGATCTTAGATCGTGCGATAGAGCCGTGTTATCGGGATGACTCTTTCGACGAAATGTTCGTTTTCGCCGATGCCTCCGAGGAAGGCCACGGTGCCGAAGGGGCAAGTCTACAACGGGTGAGACCGGCCGAGCCCGGTGACTACTAGGGCTCGTGCTCGATAGAGCCGGAGATTGTGCCTCCGACGGCTAGTTCTCGCTACGCCGCCGCACGGAGGGATTTGGAGCAGCCACGAGCAAAGACCGGGCGGCTCCACCGCCAGCTCCGCGGCACCGGCACATGTACCTCCGGCGCACCGGCCCGGGGGCAGATGATGGGACCCTACGAGAGGCAGTTCAGTTATTGACTCGGTTAGTAGCGGGGCAGGTCCCCAGACAGGGAGTAGGGGAGGATCGTGCAGACAGGCGCGACAGTCACAGGGCCCGTGATTTTCTACTTTGTGGGCCACCAGAGTTCTTCGGTCAAAGCCCGCGAGAGGACCCTTATGAGTTCATCCGACGATGCGGCGTACCACTGCGGTTGATTAGTGCTACCGAGAGACAGTCGGTTGAGATGGCGTCATACGGTTGCACGATGTAGCGCCTAACTGGTATGAGTCATGGATGCTGTCCAGAGGTGAGGGTGCCCCTCCAGCCGTATGGGGCGAGTTTACCGAGGCTTTTCTGGCCCATTTTCTGCCTCCGGAGGTGAGGCGAGCCAGGGTAGACCGATTTCTGCTGCTGAAGCAGCGGGGCAGGCCAGTTCGGGAGTACAGCTTAGAGTTTGATTCACTGGCCAGATATGCGCCCGCATATGTAGCTAGCATGACTGACCGGATGCACAGATATATAGTGGGGCTGGATCAGACTTTCGTTGATA
This sequence comes from Lycium ferocissimum, assembly GCF_029784015.1. NCBI lineage: Eukaryota > Viridiplantae > Streptophyta > Magnoliopsida > Solanales > Solanaceae > Lycium > Lycium ferocissimum. Next base: position 10,382,318 of record NC_081353.1, read on the forward strand.
GTCGCTGGTGTTAGCACTCGGTCCGTATGGATATCGCCGCATACGTGCCCACGCCTGTGGGCATGGAGGACGGGGGCAGGGCGCCGGCCGATAGAGTTGATGACGGGGGGGCCAAGAGGGCTAGATCATCCGGGTATGGGGATTTTCGAGGCGATGACCTCGTCGGCAGCGGGGCGGATATCCTCCCCGGTCGGCACGGGGGCACACCCCCGCGGTTTTCCGGCAGAGATCGAGAGGGTGCGGGTTGTTCGGGAGCGAGGCCGAGCTCCGGTTTTCGGCTCACGGTTGGACGGACAGGCTCCCGGCGGTCGGCGAGACCACCCGGACCTCCGTGTTCCTACGTGGGAGACAACACCGAGAGTGTTTTCGCGCCACGGGTGCGTGCTTTACTTGCGGCCGTCGGGCCATCGGATGAGAGCGTCCGGTTAGGGGTGGTACGGGCGGTTCGGCTCCGTCTACCGGATCGGCCGGGGTTCATCTTCATCCTCGGTAGCTATGCGCCTGCGCGGGCGAGGCACACCGGCATCGCCGAGGCCGAGGCAGGGGTCGTGGTGGAGTTCTGGTTCTAGCGGTCCTTCGAACCGCATATATGCATTAGCCGGCCGACGGGACCGGAGGCGTCGCCTAATGTCGTCACGGTATATTATTGGTTTTCTCTCGAGATGTGTATGCATTGATTGATCCCGTTTTCTACATTATCGTATATTTCTCCACTTGTTGCTAATAAAATTGGGATAGAATCGGAGTCGATAGAGCCTTTTGAGGTAGCTACACCGTAGGGGATTCCGTTATAGCCGATCGATTTATAGAGATTGTTCGGTGATTATCGTGGCCGCTGTACTAAGGCCGATTTGGTAGAGTTAGATATGACTGAGTTCGACGTGATTATGGGTATGGATTGGCTAGCTTCTTGTTATGCTACGGTTGACTGTCAAAAGAAGATAGTTCGTTTCCGCTTCCGGGGAACCGGTCATAGAGTGGGCGGTAATACGAATCGCCGAGGGGTAAGTTTATTTCATACCTCAAGGCGGGAAAAATGATCAGAAAAGGCTATATTTATCATCTGGTCCGTGTTCATGATTTAGAGGCAGAGGCACCGACTCTTCAGTCAGTCCCAGTGGTTAATGAATTTGTAGATGTATTCCCAGATGAGCTTCCGGGTCTTCCTCCCGAGCGGGAGATAGAGTTTGCTATTGATTTGTTGCCAGATACTCAGCCTATCTCTATTCCTCCGTACAGAATGGCACCTGCGGAATTGAAAGAATTAAAAGAGCAACTGAGAGATTTATTGGAGAAGGGTTTCATTCGGCCCAGTACATCACCCCAGGGGAGCTCCTAGGTATTATTTGTGAGAAAGAAGGATGGATCGCGCGGATGTGCATTGATTACCGCGGTTGAATAAGGTAACCATCAAGAATAAATATCCCCTCCCCAGGATTGATGATTTGTTTGATCGGTTGCGGGGTGCTGGGTGTTTCTCGAAGATAGACTTGCGGTCGGCTATCATCGGTACGGGTACGAGAGGTCGATATTCCCAAGACAACATTCGGGACCCGATATGGGCACTATGAATTCGAGTGATGTCTTTTGGGCCGACAAATGCCCTAGCGGTATTTATGGACCTGATGAATCGGGTATTCAGACCGTTCTTGGATATGTTTGTGATCGTATTTATCGATGATATTCTGGTTTATTCTCGGTCAGAAGCAGAGCATGCAGACCATTTGAGGACGGTACTTGGCACACTTCGGCACCAGAGATTATATGCTAAATTTTCCAAATGTGAATTCTGGTTATCTTCAGTGGCATTTCTGGGACATATTATCGGAGCTGATGGCGTCCGGGTGGATACCCAGAAAATTGAGGCCGTAAAGAATTGGCCTAGACCTACAACGCCGGCGAGGGTGCGTAGTTTTACGGGATTGGCCGGTTATTACGGAGGTTCGTAGAGAAATTTGCTTCGATTTCGGCGCCTTTGACAAGGCCGACTCGGAAGGGAGCTAAGTTTCGGTGGTCGATGCTTGCGAGCGTAGCTTCCGATTCTTTGAAAGAGAAGTTGACTACGGCTCGGTCCCGACTCTTCCGGAGGGTCCGGATGGGTATGTGATTTATTGTGATGCCTCGGGTATTGGTTTGGGGTGTGTGTTGATGCGGCACGGCGGGTGATAGCTTATGCTTCTCGGCGGCTCGGAAAACATGAAAAGAATTATCCTACTCACGATTTGGAGTGGCCGCGGTTATTCATGCTTTGAAGATGTGGAGACATTATTTATATGGGGTTCACGTTGATATTTATACAGATCATAAGAGCCTCCGGTACATCTTTAAACGAAGGAGAGTGAACTTGCGACAGAGGAGGTGGTTAGAGTTGTTAAAAGATTATGATGTTGATATTCTCTACCATCCGAGGAAAGCTAATGTTGTGGCAGATGCACTTAGTCGCAAGTCTATGGGCAGCCTAGCAGATGTGCCATCAGAGAGTAAAGCAATGGTTCGCGATATTCATCAGTTGGCTAGTCTTGGAGTTCGTTTGGCTGATTCTGGAGATGTTGGGGTTTCTGTTCGAGGTATTGCTGAGTCCTCTATTATAGAAGATATTAAGCGGCATCAGTATGAGGATCCCATTCTGGCACAGTATAGAGATGCAGCCCCGGCACAGGAGAAGACTCCGTTTGAGATTTCACCTGATGGAGTGTTATTTCACAGACGGTGTGTGTGCTGACGTTGCGGGGTTGCGGCGACGGGTTATGGGCGGGCACATTATGCCCGATATTCGTTCACCCGGGGTCGACGAAGATGTACCATGATCTCGGATGTTTATATTGGTGGGATGGTATGAAAAGAGATATAGCGAGTTCGTCGCTCGGTGTCCGAATTGCCGGCGGAGGTTAAGATTGAGCACCGAAGCTCGGTGGGCTATTACGGAGAGATGGAGATACCGACGTGGAAGTGGGAGATCATTAATATGGATTTTATTACAGGTTTACCTCGCACTCCACGGAGGTATGATTCTATTTGGGTTATCGTTGATCGGTTGACAAAATCAGCTCATTTTCTTCCGGTCCGGACCACCTACTCAGCTGAGGATTATGCCAGGCTTTATATCAGGGAGATTGTGCGACTTCATGGAGTTCCTTTATCTATTATCTCCGACAGAGGTGCCCAGTTTACAGCTAATTTCTGGAGATCCTTTCAGGCAGGATTGGGGACGCGGTGAGTCTCGGTCACATTCCATCCCCGGTCCGACGGACGGCCGAGCGCACTATTCGGACATTGGAAGATATGTTGCGAGCCTGTGTTATTGATTTCAGAGGTAGTTGGGAGGATCATTTGCCACTTGTTGAATTTGCTTATAATAACAGCTACCACTCCGGTATTCGAAATGGCACCTTATGAGGCGTTGTATGGCGAAAAGTGTAGGTCACCGATCGGTTGGTTTGATGTTGGGGAGGCGAGTTGATTGGCCCAAATGTGGTCCAGCGAGCCGTGGATAAGGTGAAACTTATTCGAGAGAGATTATTGGCGACCCGAGTCGGCGAAATCATACGCGGATAATCGCCGTCGACCTTTGGAGTTTCAGATTGGCGATTGGGTTTTCCTGAAGGTGTCACCTATGAAAGGTGTTATGAGATTCGGCAAGAAAGGGAAGCTCAGTCCGAGATATATTGGACCTTACCAGATTGTTCGCACAATAGGCAAGGTTGCCTATGAGTTAGATCTGCCAGCTGATTTGGGAGCCGTACATCCGGTATTTCATGTTTCTATGCTTCGTAAATGTATCGGTGATCCCTCCAGAGTTTTTCCTGTAGATGATATTCAGGTCACAGAGGAGTTATCTTATGAGGAGCAGCCTATAGCCATATTGGATCGTCAGGTAAAAAGGTTGCGGAACAAAGACGTGGCTTCTGTTAAAGTGCTGTGGCAGAATAATAACCGAGAGGAAGTGACCTGGGAAGCTGAAGAGCAAATGAAGAAGAAGTATCCTCATTTATTTTCAGAGCCTACAGGTAATCCAATCCTCTACTTGACTTTATTGTTTAATAAATGAATGTATTGTTGTGATAGTTAAAAAGGAAACTCCCCCAAATGGTTTGTATGACCCGCAAGGTTAATCTAACATTCGAGGACGAATGTTCTTAAGGGGGGGAGGATGTTAGAACCCGTATTCTTGTACATTGGAACAATCCGGACTAATTATGGTAAGTTAAGGACAAAAACTATTTCGGGATACAAAGTCGGGATTCTTGACCTTTGATTTTATTTTGAGATATAAGTTGTGCATGAATTTATTGGTATGGAACAATTAGGAAAATTTGGGACCAAAAGTGATAAAATTGGAAGTTGAAAATCATCCACAATTTCCATGGTGGGCCGTGTATAGTGGGAGAGGGACCCCACACAAATTTGTGTCATCTTTTAATTGGGACAACACATTAGTGTGGGCCAAGGGGCAAGTGTACAATTCATTTAAGTATTAAAATATGACCACAATTTCATTCCACTTCATTTACTTCATTCACCACACTTGAACAAAAAAAAAAGTTGAAGACCCTCCATTGAAGGCTCTCGGCCAACAGCCACGAAAATTCACCCCATTTTTAGCTCTTCCAAAATTATTTTGTTGATGTAAACCCATTATTTTGAGGTCCCTAAGTAGCGTGGAAGCATCGTTGGAGCGATCAACCCATTATTTTTCATCCTTGGGAAACCCTAGCCTATTGGAAGTTGAAGAGAAAAAGGTAAGATTTGATCTTGTTTTTGTGTTATGAAGGTTATATTCATGTTGTAGTATGTTATAATGGAGGAAAATCATGAAATATGAAATGTTGGAAGTGAGTTGTGTATGTGGAGCTTGAGCCGTGTAAATGGGTGTTGTTGTGTTGTGATTGAAATTATGAATTAATGCCTAGTTAGTTGATTATGATCATTGTAAGGTGAAGAACGATTGAGAATTATCCATTTATGTATATGTGTAGTGTTGGTCGAAATGGGTCATATTATATGACAATGAACGAATGAACGTCGCTTAATGTTTTAATCGTCGTCGCTATGAATTCTATGTTGGAAATGATTGGCTAATGACTCAATGATATTGTGATTGTTGCGGACTGATTTTGAGATTATTGTATATTTAATGTAATTGGTATATGGATGAGATAGCATTGTTAGAATAAATTGTGGATACAAATCATAGTGTGGAAATGAGGAGCATGAAAAAAGGGGTGTCTCGGTTTAGGGGCTGTTTTCGGGTAGCTTGGGAAAATTTATGGATTGTTGGAAATGTTGTATGAATTGCTTAGAATGTCTTTAAATATGGTTGGTATGGGTTCGGGTTAGTATGTGAACGTATAAGCGTCGACGTTGGCTTGAATGCAAGTCGTCGAATTGAATTTATGTAAGTTGTTGAATAATGGAAAAGAAAGCTATTATTGTTGTTTTGTTTCGGATTGGTTGTTGATGTTGTTAGGATGGTTGTTGATGTTGTTGTTGATTGATATGGCCGAGTTAAATTCTCGGGGTAGCCTATTTACAGGGGAAATGCTGCCCAAATTTCTGTAGAATTAAGGGCAAATTTGGAATCTAATGTCCAAAAAGTCTTTAGCTAATGTTTGGCATTTTATGGCTTGTTTATAGATCGTAGGCAGCCCGAATCATAGGTGGGATTTAGCTTGAGTTTGGATCATTTTGGAGAGCGTTGGAGGTCTGTAAAATAACCTTTCTTTTTGGCATGCCTTAGTTAAAGTAGGCTATGATACGAGCCTCTAAGAAAACTCTATTCTCGCAAATCCGAGCTTGTCTATGATTCGCATTTGTTTCCTTGGTATTCTTGTGCTCATATGCTATAACATTGATCCTTATATCCTTGGAATTCATAATTTGTAAAGATTTCATGAAAGCTGATTTTTGGTTTTAAAGCTTATTCTTTAGCGATTCCAAAAGTTCAAACGCCCATAACTTTCTCAGAAAAGATCGGATTGCTTTGAAATTTTCATAGGAGCTTGTATGATATAGAATAGGTATGTTTTTATAGGCGGGCTCAGTTCGGGTCTATACTCGTCCGTGGGTCCCGCGACGCCCTTTTATGTGAATTCGATAACTTTGAAACAAAAAGTAATAATTATTATTCCGATTTCGAATATGACTATTTTACTTATCTTTTGGATTTATGATAATGATTTTATGCATATGATTACTCACTACTCCGCTCGTGCCTACTATGATATCGTTCGCCGGTTCAAGGGCCGGTTCTGTTGTCGTGCGCATTATGATGTATTCCGGTGTTATGCTGTGTTTATGGTTCACCGAGTTCCTCGCTCGAGGGCCGGGTTCCACTCATATTTGGTGTGATGCTGTGTATGGCGATATGTTGTGTATGATATGTGACGGAGAATTCGGAGATTTGAAACTTTTACGGTGTTATCTTTGTGTTATGGCGCCATCGACGAGCGGGCGACCATATTTCTTGTGCCCTATGCATGATTTATATTTTGAAGTAACATTTTGATATTTTGGAAATGCATTTACTTTAATACCTCTATTTCGATTGTGACCCGGATTTATATATTACATTTTACGCTTTGCATACTCGGTACATATTTCGTGCGACCCCTTTCTTCGGGGGGGGCGTTTCATGCCGCCGAGGTACGGATGTACGGTTTGGTGATCCACCTGTTTAGGACACCCTCTTACGCTATTTGGAGTGCTCCTCTCATTCGGAGCTTATATTTTTGATATATATTCGTCCGTTGCATTGTATATATTTGTGCATGAGTACGGCGGGGCCCTGTCCCGTCATATGATTCTGTCTGTCTGTTTAGAGGTTTGTGGACATGTTTGTGGGTTGTGCCTACTTCTGTACGGTTATGTTTGTATATGTTGTGTTTGGGGCGATTCTATTCGCCGCGCGCCCCCGTCGGCCCGCATATATATATATGTTGTTGTTGGCCCCGTGTGGCCTTTGTTGGTATTTTCTTTGCGCGGGGTTATTTTGGATAGTCCGTAAAACAAAGGAAACTCTGCCGAAATTTTTAAAAATTTTATATATTTGGAACTCGGCCTAATTAAACGGCTTGTTATATACTTGGATGCGTTTGATATACCTTGTGATAGCGTTTGATAGGTGTGTTTGGGTGCCCAGATCGGGCACTAGTCACGGCCTACGGGGTTGGGTCGTGACAGTTGCTAAGAAACTCCCAAGGTTATCAAGAATGGAACATTGATAGAACCGCTATGATACTACTTAATAAGAATCGGGTTACCTGAATTAAAACAAGAAAATAATGCAGAAGCAAAAATACGAAGATTAAAGACAAGAATGTAAAGATAGGAGAAATTCAGGAATAAAATCGCCAAATTTCAAGATTAAGTGATAATAACCCTAATTGATCTTAGTATTCAAAATTAGCGGATTAAAACTAATTACGATACTACTAGAGTCAATTCAAGAACTTACATCAAAAGGACATCTAGACCCCTATTTCGAAAAAACTAGAGACAATAACTAGTATAAGACTAATTACCTTCTTTAATTTACGAATAACAACAAAAGGTATCGAGTTAAGAATTAATCTTACCTCTTAAAGAATCGTTCTTATAAGGTTGCAAGATAAATCCAAAGTAGCCACACACAAAGCTTTAAAGAAGAGAAACCGTCAATAATAACAATATTTGTCTAATGAAAATAATAAAATCCACCCCTATATAAAAGGGAAAACTATCCCAAATAGCATGGTATTCGAATCTACTTTTATGAAAATAATTATATACTATAACCGAGCTAGGATTAAACTAGGAAAGCGTGTAAAATAATTAGTAAACTTCTTACCTAACAAAATAAGGAAAAGTTTCAAAATACTTATTGAAAATCCCATGCCTAAATAAGGCAAATGGGCGTGACTTTTGCCCCTAAAACAACCCCTTTTTTGGGTAGAAATTTCCAGCTCATTTGGGCTGAAATTCCAGCCCTTTGTTGGCTTTTTTTCCACACAGCAGTGCAGCCCCTCTTGGGCCCCTCTGTGTGGGCTCCATATGGCTTCTCTTAGGCTTCATGTGGGCCTCTATTCTTAGACTCTTGGATTTGCATTTGGGCCATGAAATACATGTAGCACATAGTCCACTCCTTGCCATTATTCTTGGACTCATTCTTGGGCTCATTCTTGAACACTTCTTCTACGATAAGCATCTTCCTGATTTTCCACTAAAGCCCATCAACCTTTAATGGAGCTATGCCATTGTGGATGCTATCATATTAGCTTGGCTTTTAGGAAATGTAAGTTGTTGGAAGAGTTCTCTAGTTGTGAAAAGCAGGTTGGTACAGACATTGGTGTATGGTTGTAGTAAGGTATTTGGCCAGTGGACATTTGGTTTTGGGTAGTATAAACTGGTATTTGGGTGTTAGAGAAAAGAATATGAGAGGTATAGGTTGGTATATTGAGGTTGGGAATCTGGGTTTCTGCTGGAGGAAAGGGTAAATAAGTGCCAAATGTCAAGTGATTCTCCGTGGTCAGTGGATGTGAGGATTTAACAGGACCATACACTGATAAACTGGTGAAAGAGCTAGATGACAAAATAGAAGCTGGAATAGGGGAGTTAATGATGGAACTATACGAGTGAAAAAAATAAGGGTTCATGGGGTCAAAAGAGAAACCCTCATTGGGATGGGCAGAAGAACCATATCGAGTAATAGTAGGGTTTAAAGGAGTTAAGATGACATCTCGACTTACATTCGATGCTATTGCGGATAGAGTCATAGATGCTGGGTAGATGGGTGTTAACGGAGCTGGAATCGACCTATTAGCTCCATTAACAGAGGACTACCCTGTTTCTCCATAAGAAGAGCCTCCGCGAGCTTTTGCCAGGTATGAACGCCTAAGTTTGCATGATTCATCTTTTCGCTGGATGTCCAGCACAAGGTTTTCCATCCTCTGAGTGGATTCTATATTTCTTGGTTGCATTTCTTCCATTTGCGACATACACCTGGAAGAAGCTTAAATGAATGACTGAAGCTGGAGTTCTAAGTTTGAAGGATTTCCACACCCCACCTGTTTCATGAGGTTTTTCCACCATTGTTGCCAAGATCGAGGTATGGTACCAAATGTTTCAACGGCTACAATGATGAAATCAAGAAAAGGAAATGATAAAGAATTTTTTTTAAGCAAAACAACTACCACAAGGCTAGCTGTGAATTTATTAATATCAAAGTCAAATCTATACAGAAAGAAAAAGAAACAGCAAAATAATTTACAAGGCCAAAAGTGCATACAGCAAAGTGTAAAATTATTTAAATAACTTTGACTAGCCTAAATTCTGCATCAACTTTCCATGTCTTGGTCTTCAAGCCACCTCAGAGCTCTCACTAGGTGCTATGGGATCAAGTACCAACCGAAGGATCCTTCCAACTTGAAACTGTACAGTTTCAGACCTGAAATAGTTACAAAAACTGTATAGAGGCTGAATAAAATATGCATGTTATCACCTTCTCACAATGTTGCTGTTCATCTGTGCTTGCCCAATATCACTATGGAAACTCTTCCAATCTATTGAATATGAAGTTAATACCACACATTGGATAGAAGTTACATAGTCACATATACAAATACAGATGAAAGCTTAGACTTGCTGAGCAATATCTTCCCTGATTTCTTCATTTCAACAATGTTCTGCAGCTTTTATATGTGTTGCATATGGCTTGCTTAGATAGACTTACTTTAATCTGGTTCTCTGGCTATTACTATCTTGAATTTGAGGCTTGGTAAATGCATCTTGTCAATATTAACAAGCCTCCTAGCAGCTGTTGGTAATTCAGTAAATGAATGAAAATGGAGTGTACCTGGAAATTCAAAAATAAAGTAAGTTAAAAAATTAGCCAGTTGGTTGCCTTCTCCCAGAACATGGCCAATCTATATTACTCCCTTCTTTCTCGATTCTATAATTCTTATGAACCTCCATACTAATGCTCCATGGTACATCCTATTCCCCTTCTGCAATCTTCATTAAGCTGAGAGAATCAATCTAAAAAATCAATGTAGTAGCTGCTACTGCACACAATAAGCAATGCTGTCACACCCCTTTTTTCCCACAAAATGATTTAGTTTTTTAAGTTCAAAAGGGTTTTCAAATCAAAAGTGACCAAAATGTGTTTCAAAAGGGATTATTTCAAAAATAACAAGAGTCCCCACTTGACAATGGGTTTCGGGGTGCCAAGTCACCTTAAAATAGTTATCCCTGTTAAGAACAGGTTTGACTCTAAAACTTATCAGCGACAAAGATTCAGGTTAAGGAATTCTGTTGACCGAGGGGAAGGTGTGAGGCATCCCTCGAGTCCCATGATTTTAGCACGGTCGCTTTAATTAACTCACATTGGTTTAAATACAAACTCAGCCAGATAAACTGAAAAAATACACAAGCACACACACAAGAAAAGTTTGAAAGTACAGTCTGAATTATTACGACCCGAAATAAAAGAAAAATGCGAAAAATAAACCTATACTACCCTATGCTAAACTATACTAAGCTATCCCTGACATCCCGAAGTCTTCTTCACGAACGACCTCCATTTTTACATTGATTTTCCTCAGGAACATCCCACCCTGGAATTAATACATAATATTCAAAAGCTAGTAAAAGAAAACACCCACAAATATACGAACCTAAAATTTACCTACCCAACCCAATTCATGAAGCAAGTAATAAAATTCAAACCCAATCTTACAATCCATTTATTCTTTATCAACAAGGTTTCTCAAAATTCATGTCAATAGTGAACTAAATCCCACATCAAGTATAAATGAAAATAGAAAATTATCTCGGCACACGTAAATATGAATTATTCAACACATACATCATAACCCAAAATAAACATGTATTAAGCTAAAAGGATTAAGAGAGAAGAGATAAAAATTGGACCTCAATTAGCTTTAATTCCACAAAACTTACTCGACAAGAACTGAACCGGAGCCTTGACCGGAGCTTAAACGGAAACCTCGACTGAACCGAATCTTTGCTCGGAAATTTGAGCTTCACCAGAAAAGGAAAATTGGGTGTTTGGTGCTGGTTTTTGGTGGGAATGAAGGTGGCGATTATGGTGGTTTCGGGGTGGAATCAAGTGGGTTATGGGTCGGTTTAGTATTCTAATTTTTGTTGTTCCGACGGTGGTTTATTTGGTAGTTGGTTTCAAGTGCGTTTCAGATGGGGGTTTTGGGGTGGTTTCGATGGTGGCATAAAGGGGTTGTTCACGATAGTTTCATGGCGGTCTTAGGTGTGGTTCTGGGTGTTTTTCGATGGTGGTCAGGTGGTGACGGATGTTTTAACGGTGGGAGTGGGTGTTGGGATGCTGGTTTGGATGGTAGAACAGGGGTGTTGGTTTAGCGGTGATATAGTGGATCGAGGGGTGAAGGTGATGGTGGTCTTTGTGAAAAAATGGAGAAACCCAAAACCCCCAAAAAAATCCCCTGTTTCCTCTTTCTTTTCGTCTATGTATGTGTTAGTGTATATCTATCTCCTATTTTTCCTCTCTTTTTATTCTATTTATTGTTTATTTATTTTATTGTTACCTTTTTGACTTTGTAGATAAGAAAAAGCGGGGATCTTATAGGTGAAGGTGTATGGCGTATCCATGTGTACCCTAATGTGTGTGTGTGATCCTTTAATTATGGAATCTAAGAAATCAAAGTGGACGTGTAGGGTATTTTTGAACACCTACATGTATAGGAGTGTAGTTACCCCAAAATATCTAGTTATGTGGAATGTTCTAGAAAAATGATTTGGCATGAGATAATTTGGAGTGTTTTAGAAATAAAAATAAAATAAAATGAGGGACTAGATAAATAAATTTAAAAAATTCCACTTCCTAAATTAACAACAAAATTAAAATGTCAATTATTCAATATTTAACTGATAAAACTTTTAACTCGAATTAAACTAAAAAGGTAAAACGTATTCATTTTATTTATTTGAAAATTTTCTTCTTTTCGTAATAAATAGAAATTAAACTATCTAAGACATTTTTTTTTTTGTTGTTTTCCACTTTTCAAACGAAACTTACTAAGATAAAATAAAGACCAAAACGATAAAAG
>NC_081353.1:10396891-10435960 GCF_029784015.1 Lycium ferocissimum
TAAACAACTCGCACACACTCTTTCCAAAAAGATCAATGCACCAAGCACTACACTTAGATTTATTGGATTTGTTGCAAAAATATCGGTATTAAACCCGAAACTCCCGGCAGATGGCCAGTGGCCCAAAGAAACGAAAGAATAGATTACGTTTTTCATATGATCTCCTCTTATGATGAAGAGGATGCGCTTCAAGAGAATGATTCGGGGTTCTTGCAGAGTGGAACCATGCAGTACCAGACACGAGATAGATCTTCCAAAGAACAAGGCTTATTTATTTATTAGAAATACAAGACAGCCAATCAGAAATGTCACGAAATCCCCCGCTCTCATCAGTACGGGTCAAAGGAATGGACCCCTGGCCTCGGATGTCCATGGTGGTGAAATGGTAGACACGCGAGACTCAAAATCTCATGCTAAAGAGCATGGAGGTTCGAGTCCTCTTCAAGGCATAATATTGAGAATGCTCATTGACCCCTGGATGCCAAAGACGTCCTTGGGGTATTGCATTGTTAGGTGCTCCATTTTATTTTCCCATTGTGGCCGAACTTAAACCTGTGCTCGAGAGATAGCTCCCTGTGTTATATCACCAAATCTCGATTTTTCATATATAAATGTAACTAATGTATCTCCTGCCCAGTCTTAGGAAGGTCAAGGAAGTTGATGACCTGATGACAGGGGAGCCGGCGACCGAAGCCACGGTGAACGGCAGCCACACAATCTAATAGATCGTTGTCTTAGAGTAGTTGGATCATAATCTCTTACCAAAAAATGGCTGCATGCGTGGCAGCACCAACTATGAGAAATCCACCAATCCACATGTGATGTGTGAACAATGACGATTGTGTACCATAGTCGGTAGCTAGATACGGATAAGGGGGCATGGAATACATATGATAAGCTACAACAATGGTTAAAGAGCCAAACATAGCTAAGTTAAGAGATAATTAAGCATGCCATGACGTTGTTAGGATCTAATAAAACAGATGATATTTGTCGAGAAGTGCAAAATCGTATGGATACGATTCTCATTTTGTATCTTGAATAATTGGATCATTTCTTTATGGATTCCTATCCCATAGCTTTCATCTCTCAGTGTCAGTGTTGGCCCAGCAGAGTGCTTTCGCCGTTGGTGTTCTTTCCGATCTCTACGCATTTCACCGCTCCACCGAAAATTTCCTCTGCCCCTACCGTACTCCATCTTGGTAGTTTTCACCGCCTCGAACAATGTGATATCTCACACTGGGTAAATCCTTAACCCTTCCCCCTCTTACTAAGACTACGGTAATGTTCTTGTGAATTATGGCCAATGCGTATATAAGGTGATTTCAAATCCCGTAGGTTAATCGTACTCCGGCAACTTTACGTAAGGCGAGTTTGGTTTTGGGGTGATAGTGGAAATGTTGTGACGATAAGTCACCCTTCACGCACTCTGAGGAACCGTACATGATATTTTCACCTCATACGGCTCCTCATTCAATTTTTTCGAATTCATTGGATCCTTTTCCGCGTTCTTCTTCCACTCCGCCCCAAAGAGTAACTAGGACCAATTTAGTCACGTTTTCATGTTCTAATTTCACACTGTCCATTATTGATTATTCTCAAAGGATAAGATTATTCTCTTTAGCAAACATATGCGGATCCAATCAAGATCTTACATATAAGAAGAACAAAAGATCTTTCTTGATCAATCCCTTTGCCCCTCATTCTTCAACACGTGTAAAATCTGAGAAAGTCCCATGAATATTCTACCATAACGGGCATTCAATAATCGGTACATGAAATTTTAATGAATTTGAAAGAAATTGTATTGAGAAGTAATCCATATGGAACTTCTGACGCATCTATTTATGTCAAAGGTCCTGGATATGTAACTGCTCAAGATATCATCTTGCCGCCTTTTGTAGAAATCGTTGATAATACACAACATATAGCTAGTTTAACGGAACCAATTGATTTTTGTGTTGGATTACAAATAGAGAGAAATCGTGGATATCTTATAAAAACGCCACAAAACTTTCAAGATGGAAGTTATCCTATAGATGCTTTATTCACGCCTGTTCGAAACGCGAATCATAGTATTCATTCTTATGGGAATAGGAATGAAAAACAAGAGATACTTTTTCTCGAAATATGGACAAACGGAACAAAAGGGTGATGGAACATACTGAGCTGGAGAGTTGAGCAAGGTTCTGTCGGGGTTCTGGTCCGCTGCTCCTGTTATTACATCAAAATGAAAAAAATAAAAGTTAAAGGAAAATATAAGTACAAAATCCTATCTATGCAGCTTCTCTTGAATCTTGACTTGAATCTTCATTTTTTCCCATGCGGTGAGATAAGTGCTTTGTTATCGAATTGAAATCGGCAGTAAACCCTATTCTCCAAGCAGACTCCTGGACTTGAATTAAAAAAATATCCCTATTCTCCAGGCAGGTTCCTGAACTTGAAATTGAAAGATGTCCTGATAATCCAGGCGGGTCTTGACTTCCTTCCCATTCTTCAGGCAGGTCCTGCCTTTCCTTCTTTTCTTTTCATTTTTCAGGTGGGTCCTGACTTGCTTCCTCTCTTCAGGTGGGTCCTGCACATCGTCAAAGACAAACAACATGAACAAAAAATTTCTACCCCAATTTGCACTTGAAATTTTTTTGTGAGTGTTAGCAAAATCGTAAACTATGTGTAAAATAATTCAATAATGAAAGTAAAATCAAAAGCGCCAACTAGAAAGTGCATCTCCTAGGAGGAAAATTTAAAGGACTCGAACTAAGAAGTGCATTTCCTAGAACTAACATCGAATCATTGGAATGAGGAAACTCCTAGAGGTGAAGCTAAAAATACAGACTAGGAAGTGCGTCACCTAGGGGTTATGGTTCAAATTCAGAAGTGCATCTCTGTAACGTCCCATAAAATTGAGTTAGGTCTGTATGTGCAAAAACTAGTATTAAGATGATACTTTATCTATATGAATCCATTCGGATTGAATTTGGGTGATAAACAGTCATTTTGAAGTCAAACCAAAAAGTGAAGTTCTTAAGGCCTTCTAAATTCGTCTAAGTCCGAGACAGTCTGTACTTATGGCCAGCTTTCGAGCATTTCCGTTGGGAATTTGGGAAAACTCAAAACATGAAAGTTTTAGGTCTTTAAAATACCTTTCGAAGAATATATTATGGAAGCCTAACGGAGCTCTGTAGAAGAAGTTATGTCCATTTCACCTCTTCTTGATGGTAGTTCGTCTCTCCAAACCCTAGATTCTTGAAAACTCAAGAAGAAGGAGACAAGGGCGTGGCAGTTCATTTAAGAGGTAAGACTTTTGATTTTTTTAATGAGATTATTATTGATTTTGAACTAGTATATATTAAATCAATAGGTTAGAATCCACCAATGATTTTCATAAGATTCAAGAACAAGTTTTAAGGCTGACAAAAAACGCTAGTTTTTGAAATTCCAAGAAAACTTCAAGAAATGAGTCAAGTTCTAATCTCTATCATCTAAAACTGTTATAGTGTGATTATTGAATCTTGGGAAGTACATTTGAGCGGGATTTGAGGTGTGTCTAGATTTCCAAAAATCTTTCTTGAAGTATGGCTACTTTTCAAAACCCTTCTTTTTGAATTATGTTTGAAACGTGTGCATGATTGTTTGTGACTTTAAATATTCTTCTAGAATATGAACATGATTATAACTATTGTTTTGTTGAAGTTCTTTTGGATTTAAAGATGATTTCTTTTAGACAAGGTCATGCGTGTGTAGGGTCAAGCCCGCATCGAACCTTATACGAACTATACTACTTTGTGAAACTCGTTTTTCCCATTATTGGATGATTGAACTCATTGTTCTAAAAGTTGGACCTTAAACTTGTTTTGTTTTTGAATGGATTTCTTGAACTTAAAATTAAATAAGATATTTGAATAAGATTTTTAAATTAGTTATGACTTGAAATGCCTTTATCTTGAGATGATGACTTAAGAAGTGAAATTCAGCACTAAGCCATGATTGCTGATTTGGTTAATATGCCATGATCTGTATTTTGTTTATTTGGGCCTGTATGGGAAAGCTGTGCTAGTCCAGAGGACGATTAGCCGTTATGGATCCTAAAGTATCGATACGAGTATTATTGTGTCAGTCCAGAGGATGATTGACCTCCATTGCTTCCTAGTCTAGAGTATCTATTGCTATGTCAGTCCAGAGGATGATAGACCCCCGAGGCATGTCGCCCGGTGCATCTGTTGCTGTGCTAGTCCAGAGGACGATTAGCCGCTGTGTCTTCTTAGTCGGAGTATTTACTGATTGATAGTTTGTTGCCTGTGAGTGGCTTGTGGTCATATTGAATTCGTAAGTGAAATAATTGGCATGGTAAATGGTAAGGAGTTAAGTTAATGTGTTCTTCGTTGTTGGATTCTCTTATGACTCTTTAATGTTGCTGACTTACTTTATTCCTGAGTTGGAACTGTTATTTTCATTGATATCATTTTATTGATTTTATTCATCATATCTTGTTTTGTTAACTATTGCCCCTTAGACACTCACTGAGTACCTAGTACTCAGGCAAACCATTATTGTTTTTGATGGTATGTTAGGTGTCTTTGAGGAGTAGGTTTGTGATGCACCTACGACTTAAGAGAACTTGTTGCTTTCGAGACTATTCGGTGAGCCCGCATGATTGTTCGTGGGGCACCATTCTATCTTTACTTTTCGTATTTTAGTTCCGGGCTACATCCCGATGTTTTTAGACAGTCTTTATTATCTTAGAAGCTCCATAGATAGTTGTCATATTGTGGGTAGTGTGTTGGAGTCTGGTGTGACTCGTTGGGAATTTTGTCACATTTATTTGCTAAGTTTCTTATTTGACTTTCGCTGGATTATCTCAAAGTATGATCGTTCTTTTATCCGATTTATTAATGACTGGTTTTCAAATTTCTTAAAATATTATCGAAAGAGATTAAACATTTATTGATCTTATAAGGTGCTTCCAGTGTTGTTCATAGCATCAGATGCTTGTTACGCTTAGGGTGGGTTTTGGGGTATGACAAGCTTGGTATCAGAGCCAAGTTTGAACGTGTCCTAGGAGTTGTACGTGTCCGTAGGTTTGCTGTGTCTGTGGTCTTACTTGTGCGACTAATCACCTGCATAATCAAAAGACTACCAGGGCATTTATAGATGTTTCTCATTATTATATATTCTAGATTGTGCTATAGAGCTTGAACTTTCATTAGGATCATTCTGACGCATTCGTTAATTTGTACCTCACAGAAATGGCTTTAACTTGTGCGGGAGCTTCTAACCAAGGGAGTAATGGTGCTTTTGATTCATCATCTGGCGGACGAGCCGCTAGGATCACTAACCGCACCACTGCTGAGACTACTACTGGGGTTGAAAACAACAATGGAAACCAAGCACCAACTTTGCCCGGCACTACTCATTCCATTTGCCCCTACCGTGGCATAGCGATATTGGGTCAATGTAGAATGCGATCCAGACGCTTACCACCCTTGTCGCAACCCAACAACAACATGGGGGTACGGATCCGACACTTGATGGTGGAGGAAGACTTAAGCACTTTTTGGGGCTGAATCCATCTAAGTTCTTTAGTTCATGGGAAGATGATGGTCCTCAACACTTTATGGATGAGACCTTCAAGGTACGGGAAATGAGTGCCCATGGTTCTAAAGTCGGGGAATTCATGGCCTACAAGCTGAAAGATGCTGCTCATGCTTGGTTTGAATTATGGGAGGCGGAGCGGGGTAGTAGCGCTCTGGCTCCTACTTGGGCTGAGTTCGAGGAAGCATTTATGGAGAGATTTTTGTCTGACGAGGAGCGGTTTGCTATGGCTACTAAGTTTGAGAAGCTTGAGCAGGGTACTATGTCTGTTCGTGAGTATAGTTTGAAGTTTACTCGTCTGGCAAGGTATGCAATGTTTATGATTCCGACTGAAAAGCACAAGTTGAGCCAGTCTGTGTGTGGTTTCGTACCACTTATTAAGTCTGCATGTGTTGCTGCAGCTACGTCCCCTACTTGTAAATTTTTATCCCTAGTTGGGTTTGCTCAACAACAAGAGAACTGGAAGGGTGAAGAGAGGTTAGAGAGGGAACAAAGTAAGAAGGCCCGTTCTGTGGGCGATTTTAATGATTCGTATAATGGAGGGCAATTAAAACTATATTCTGCACCAGCTCAGTCTGGCGCTTATTCAAGTGCTAATGTTCCATCTGGTAGACAGAGTCAGAGAAATAATAATCAGAGTAGATTCTCGTAGGGTAATAGCCGACATTGATCCGGTTGGGAGGATCGTATTTGTCACCATTGTGGATTAAGGGGTCATATCAAGAAGGACTGTAGGAATTTTCTTCACAAAATGGCTAACTCCTCTGGCCAGAGAAATAATTCATCTACTATTGCTGCCGCTAAAAATCCGCCTGTTGGTAATACTAATAACACTCCTAATGCTCGTGGTAGCAGGAATGGTAAAGCAGTTGTTAACACCGCTAATGGGGGACAAGCTCAACTTTATGGTTTGATTCGTATGGAGGCAGCTGAAGCCTCAGATGTTGTGGTCACAAGTATTCTAACTATTTGCTCTTTCGATGCATATTCGTTGATTGATCCAGGTTCAATTCTCTCTTATGTAACACCATAATTTGCTCTTGATTTTGGGGTAGAGCCCGAACTATTGTTAGAACCCTTCTCTGTGGATACCCCTCCTGGTGTTCCTGTTATTGCTTCTAGAGTTTATAGAAACTGTGTAGTTGTAATTAAAGGCCGTGAGACTATAGCCGACTTGTTCTAATTAAAGATGGTTGAATTTGATGTGATTATAGGGATAGACAGGCTATCTGAGTGCTATGCAAATGTGGATTGCCGACATAAATAGTTCATTTTAAATTCCCTAATGAACCAGTTATGTGTGGAAAGGTGAAATTTCTAAGCCTCAAGGTAGGTTTATTTCTTATCTTAAGGCCCATAAAATGATCTTGAAAGCGTGTATTTATCATCTGGTTGCTGTCAACGACACTCAAGCTGTAGTACTCGAATTCGCATCTGTCCATGTAGTTAATGAATATCCCAAAGTGTTTCCAGAAGATCTTCCGGGTTTTCCACCTGATAGAGTTATTGATTTTGGGATTGATGTTATTCCCGATACTCAACCTATCTCTACTCCACCGTATCGTATGGCTCCGACAGAGCTACGAAAATTGAAAGACCAATTGAAGGACTTTTCGAATAAAGGCTTTATTCGACCAAGTACCTCACATTGGGGTGCTCAAGTCCTATTCGTCAGAAAGAAGGATGGATCTCTTAGAATGTGTTTTGATTATCGTTAGCTTAATAAGGTGACCATTAAGCATAAGTATCCTTTGCCTAGGATAGATGATCTGTTCGACCAACTTCAGGGTGCTAAATTCTTTTCAAAGATTGACTTGAGGTCTGGGTATCATCAGCTGAAAATAAAGAAGCGGGCTCTTCTGAAAATAGCTTTTCGTACTCGTTATGGACACTTTCAATTTCTGGTAATGTCTTTTGGTCTGACTAATGCACCTGCTGCATTTATGGATCTGATGAATCGCGTGTTCAAACCTTTACTTGGTCGTTTCATTATTGTCTTTATCGATGATATTCAGGTGTATTCGAAGAGCCGCGAGGAACATGCAAATCGCTTGAGAATAACCTTAACAACACTTGAGGAGAATAAGCTTTATGCAAAATTTTCTAAGTGTGAGTTCTGGCTTAACTCTGTGGCTTTCTTAGGCCACGTGTTGTCTGGCGAAGGTATTAAGGTTGACCCTCATAAAATTTCGACAGTCAACGACTGGCCGAGACCCACGAATGCGATGGATATTCGTAGCTTTTTGGGTTTGGCAAGTTACTACCGGAAGTTCGTGGAAGGTTTCTCATCGATAGCCTCACCATTGACGAAACTAACTCAGAAGACTATTATGTTTCAATGGTCTGAAGCTTATGAAAAGAGCTTTTAAGAGCTTAAGGCGAGATTGACTTTCGCTCCTGTTTTGACTTTACCTTCAGGGTCTGGTGGCTATGTCGTTTATTGTTATGCTTCCAGGATTGGTTTGGGTTGTGTGTTGATGTAGAATGGTAAGATGATCGCCTATGCTTCGCGACAGTTGAAGAAGCATGAGAAAAATTATCCAACTCATGATTTGGAATTGGCTGTTATGGTTTTTGCTTTAAAGATTTGACGTCATTACTTTTATGGTGAGCATTATGATGTCTTCACTAATCAAAAGAGCTTGCAGTACATCTTCAAGCAGCGAGAGTTGAATCTCAAATAGAGAAGATGGTTAGAGTTGTTGAAAAATTACGACTTGAACATCTTGTATCATCCTGGTAAAGCGAATGTTGTTGCGGATGCTTTGAGCAGAAAATCTATGGGCACGTTAGCATATTTGCATGCTCAAAATATGCCGATTGGCAGCGAACTTTGAATACTTGCTAGTCTTGGGGTCCGACTCCATGAAACAAAAAATGGAGAGTTAGTGGGAATTACGCAAGCACGATCCGATATTATGGAGAGAATTAAGTCCAAGCAATAAGAAGATGGACTTTTGCTGAAGCTGCGAGATGGAGTGGAGAAGGGTGAGTACACATCACTCACCGTTGGTGCCGATGACGACATTCTATGATTGCAAGGACGCTTATGTTTCCCTAATATTGATGGCCTCCAGGAAGAATTGATGGTGGAAGCGCATAGTTCCAAGTATTCTGTGCATCCGGGATCCACCAAGATGTATAAGGATTTGAAACAACAGTATTGGTGGAAGAGCATGAAGGTAGATATCTCTAACTTTATAGCTAAGTATTTGATCAGTCAAAAGGTGAAGGCCGAACATCAAAGACCTGGTGGTTTGGCTCAGAATATTGAGATTCCCCAATGGAAGGTGGAGATGATAAACATGGACTTTGTTGTGGGTTTACCTCTCACAAAGACCAAGTTTGATTCTATTTGGGTGATCACGAGTTAGCCATTTGCCATCACGAGTCCGCCACAGTGGATACCAACTACTGTGGCGACTCACCACAATTCCCTCCCTCTCGCCACAGCGGACCAGGCCGTCGTTATGGCGAGTCCTCTATAGCGCATCTAGTGCCGCTACGGCGGACACCAGACACCAGAATTTTCCTAGATTTTCACTAACTCAATCTCGAAATTCGACAATCACTCGAGACCTCCTATGTCACGACCCGAACTACGGGCCGCGACGGGTATCCGGGGCTAACCACCGAACACCACTCGTCCCATTACCCATACCTTCCATTCATAACATATGCTCAGTTTCATGAAAATATATCATTATTGGAAATATATTTACGTTTATAAACATAAACCTTTAAGCCATCAAAATAACATATATACATATAGACATATACATGCATATACATAAACATCATGGGACCATACTACCCACAGTTATGTATCTACAAGCCTCTACTGGAATACTAGACATATAGACGGGACAGGACCCCGTCGTACCCAAGTCATGAATATATACATATATGTACCAAAAGAATAATCAATAGCACCTCCGGACAATGGAGTGCTCACAAATCAGCTACTAGCTCCTAGGGGTCAGCTCCGCCTCCCTCCCTACCTGTGGGCATGAACACAGCGTCCAAAGAAAACGGACGTCAGTACGAACATTGTACTGAGTATGTGAGACAGGAGTGAAATAAGCATAGTCAGGAAATCATAAGTTATGAGAGTAGGATATAACCTGCACATTCTTCTACATATGGCTACTTTCCATACACATACATCATACGTGAGCATTTCAAGTACATAATTATAGCATGTGCCTTATCATATCACATATACATCATCATACCATGCAAGCGTCATCATATTAATCACACATCATCATATCGTTAACCCTCGTCCGGGTAACCATTATATGCCGCCCACTAGTGGTGATCATGTCCGTCCTTTCCTCGGTGCGGTGGAATCATAGCTTGTGACCCGCCGTAGAGGTGACATGTCCGGCCAATTAGGCGCGGTGGAATCACATCCTCATACATATCATGCATTTCATACACTTGTCATCATACATCATCATAGACTCATCACTATTATTCATTTCACAACATATCGTGACTTATCATAATTCCACCATATTTTAGCATCCTTAGTTACATATGCATGTACGTAGCGTCAACACGTTCACTTGAACTTAGGGACAATTATGTCTATGTCGGGGTGACGTAAGGTCGTGAGCCCCCGATCATGTTATGGAGTAAGCATAGGCGTCATATCTCACCTTGAAGGGATTTGCAATTTAAGGTGAGTACATGTAAGGAAGAATATTAATGGATCATGATCGTCATTACTAATTTCGTAAGTACGTCATATCGCGGTCTCTAGAGTCTTTATCATACTCATGGCGTATTGCTTGTCTTGTCGAACTATTCATGTACATAAGCTCTTCATCAATTGAAACATAGGAGATTCATGAAGGAAGAGGAAGGTCATGCATAAGATTCATGCCTTGGAAAGAAGAGTTAAGCCTCACATACCTTTGTCGTTTAACTACTATATAGCTTGCTCGTTCTCCTTTAACGCCCTCGTCTTTACCTTCAAGAGATTTCATATCATCGTTAGCTAGGCAATTATAAAATCGCGCTTCTTAAGGCTAAAGAAAATTGGGCAGCGTTTCCTTTGTTTATACTACTTTCCGCCATATTCCATATCAACTTCCAACACCCATAACAACCATCACAATATCGCTAACAACAATCGTCATTCATTTACATGATTCGTATTTCATAATTTCACCTAAATTCTCCATATTCATGACTA
Source organism: Lycium ferocissimum (assembly GCF_029784015.1). Taxonomy (NCBI): domain Eukaryota; kingdom Viridiplantae; phylum Streptophyta; class Magnoliopsida; order Solanales; family Solanaceae; genus Lycium; species Lycium ferocissimum. Next base: position 10,407,687 of record NC_081353.1, read on the forward strand.
AAGTTCACCATCACGTTTGTTCACTTATAATACTCATTCCATGCTCTAAATACCATTTATAACACAATTACATACCTTAGCCGCTTCCTAAGCTACTCCGAACTTACGTCTCGACTTCTCACGATCTACAATAACATTAATAGGCCTCGAACATTAGCCATAAACATCGAAGAATCCAATTCCAAATTAATGCTTTATCTACAAAAATTTCGGCAAAGACTTCCCCTATAAATTCAACACCCCGAGAATTCACCTCGCCAATATTATCAACAACAATACCAACAACTGTTCCAACAACATCAATAAACAATTTCGTACGCATTCTATCATTAATAATTCTTTTACCCATAATTCGACAACATTCTCTTATATCCATTTCAACTACATACTTTCAAGCCGACATCATTGCTCGCATATTCAAAACTAACTCAAGATCACTTAACAAAATTCAAGAACACTTCGGACAATTCACAATGCATTCAAATCAGCCCATCCACTATACAATAAAACCCGAAACCTCAAATTTCCATAAGAACAACAACAATACATTTTCTTCCTTCCAAATTCATAAACTCTATCAACAATTACATATGCTAGCAACATTATTTCCATAAGTTCAAGAAACATATTGAAATCACATTAAGCTCCAAATCAGCCCACACACTCATAACCTTTACTTGGATCATTAAAACTTCATTTCACATCATGGAATTCACAACGACAACAACCAAAGGCTAAACAAATTAGTTCTCCTTTTACTACACAACACAATGCTCACGGCCAAAATCCAACATACACGGCCAAACATCAATTCCAACATTTTATGAGTTTCATTCATTTCTACACATTACAACAACACACAAACATGCTATCTACAATTAGTTCATCACTCCAACACACCACCACATGCACACGGTTAGACACCCACATCCACGGCTACACTTCAACATTCATATTTTCATGATTTTAATTCATTTCCACACTTCACAACACACATAAACCATCCATAACACATGAAAAATAAGATTGAATCTCACCTTCTCCATGTAGCTTCACCACTCGGCTAACTTGATGTTTTGCAAGAATAAAGAACTTGCTTGTTCCAACAATCATCCCATGTTAATAAGGACCTTCCATTTGGTAGGAAAACTACAAGAAAATATTTTTTTGGAGAGGCTTTATGATCTTCCATTTTTCTTGTGCTATGGCCGAATGGCCTATTGTTTCCTTCTCCAAGGTTCTTGATTTTTCTAAGTGTTGGGAGATGATGAAAAATGATCCCTTAGTCATCTTTATAATGCATATATTAGCTTCCATGTGGCCATGGCCCACAAGTCATGTGCATGGCCACATGATCAATTTTTCATGAAATTTTCCACTTCCCTTAATTCATTTTTGGTCCCAAATTTTCATAAAATGTCTAACTTTCCATAATTCACTTTTAACCCCAAATTCCTTAATACTTCCATCCAACAAAATTCATAAGCAACTTATGTCCTAAAACAAAGTCTGAAAAATAGCCTTGTCTTTAACTTGTCGCAACTAACTTAAAATATTCCGACGTACCAAAATGCGAGATATAACAAGTAAGGTTTCCAGGGAGGGATTTTTGTTAGTGTTGGTTTCGGTGTGGAATGAAAATTGGTTTTGGTTGCTGAAAAAGGTGTTTAGTTTTTGGGATAAGAAGAATGGAATGGGTTGGGACGATTTGTCTTTGGGCTATTTTGCTTGGCCGTTGCATTTAGGGATTTTTCATATAGTTTAGACATGTTATAGGCAACGACCAATGTTTGGGGATTTGCTACCTTCACCATGGGACCTAATTCTTCCTTTAGCCCCCAACAAAACAAGTCACTGAATATAACTCATCGAGATGAGGTTTAACTACTTGGACTCGATATCGTAACTCTTCAAACCTTTTTTGATAGTTCACCACATCTGCCCATTGTTGCAGTCTATTAAATTCTGTAATGACATCTAAAGGGCCAGTCCCCTCATACCTTTCAAAATATCATGACAAAATTAAACCCAATTATTTCTTCCCCGGTGATTAATTACATAGGAGTCAAACCAACGATCTACATCATCCTTAAACTAGCTGCTACATATGTCATTTTAGAAGCCTCAGAAACTCGGTAATAATCGAAAAAATATTCACACCTTCGTATCCAACCCCTGATATTTTTCTTATCAAAATCAGGGAACATTATGATAAGAATGATGTTACTTGAATAAAAACAAGAAAATAGTGCGGAAGCGAAAATACGAAGATTAAAGACAAGAATGTAATGATAAGTGAAATTCGAGAATAAAATCCCCAAATTTAAAGATTAAGTGATAAGAACCCTAATTGATCTTAGTACTCAAAATTAGCAGATTAAAACTAATTACGATACGAATAGAGTCAATTCAAGGACTTATATCAAAAGGTGATCTAGACCCCTATTTCGAAGAAACTAGAGACAATAACTAGTATACGACTAATTAACTTCTTTAATTTACGAATAAGAACCAACGATATCAAGTTAAGAGTTAATATTACCTCTTTAAGAATCGTTTGTATAAGGTTGCAAGATAAATCCAAAGCAACCACATACAAAGGTGCAAAGAAGAGAAACTCTCAATAATAATAATATTTGTCTAATGAAAATAATAAAATCCACCCCTTTATATAAGGGAAACCTATCCCAAAGAGCATGGTACTCGAATCTACTTTTATGGAAATAATCAAATACTAAAACCTAACTAGGAAAGCATGCAAAATAATTAGTAAACTTCTTCCCATTCAAAATAAGCACCAAAAATCCCATGCCTAAACAGGGCAAATGGATGTGACTTTTGCCCATAAAACACCCCTTTTTTGGATAGAATTTTTTAGGTCATTTGGGCTGAAATTCCAGCCCTTTGTTGGCTTTTCCACACAGCAGTGCAGCCGTTTTTGGGTCCCTCTATGTGGGCTCCATGTGGCTCCTCTTGGACTTCATGTGAGCCTCTATTTTTGGACTCTTGGATTAGGATTTGGGCCATGAAATACATGTAGCACTTAGCACACTCCTTGACATTATTCTTGGGATCTTCTTCCACAATAAACATCTTCTTGGGCTCATTCTTGGACACTTCTTTCACGATAAGCATCTTCTTGATTTTCCATTGAAGCCCATCAACCTTTAATGGAGGTATACCACCGTGGACGCTATCATTCCCCTCTTCTTGAAAACAATTCGTCCTCTAATTTGAATCTCGCAAAATCAAGAAGACATAAAGTAGTAAGCAATATCCATTAATCGAAAGCAACAATGGTAGGAGCAAAACAAGATAGTGACCATGTGCACACTTTACCCAATTAAGTCTATCATGTATAAATACACCCTTATAGAGTATGTGAACATCATCATCCCAATAGAAAACTTTTCGACTTATATAAGCAAAACAAAATTCTCATCTAGATGCCTCAGGGAATGATATGTCCCTCTCCAGTTTATTTCTATCAATAAAGTATCTCAATGGGAATGACAAATATGACATAAGATCCTTAAAGCATACATCAAAGTGAACACTTTTATGATATAGCCAAGCATCCTCAATTACACTTCTCACAGATTCTTCTACATAAGTATTATTCACATTAGCACTGAGGAGCTGAAGAAAGATTGAGAACCCTTAAATTCCAAAAAATAAATCTCCATTAAATTCGAGCTCACTATTGGAGTCATCACAAATAATATTCTCAAGAGCATTAAGTTATAGGTAACTGCTCAAATTCTCTAACAAGGAATCATGAATAGATCCAACAAAGAGTATTTGATCACTATTATCAAAACCTTTTTAAGCTCGCAATTACCAAGACTTGAAGAATTATGTTTCATCACACAGAAAGAATCATATTTCATCAAGTTATCACATGACAATTCTTTCGACGCTAAAATAAGAGAAGAAGAAGAATCATCTAACTCACTAGCAAGCCTCCTCCCACATACATTATGTCTTTTTCCAACAAGTGAGAATCCACAAATAACAATGCCATTCTCAATTTTAAACGAGAATGAATTAGTCTCATACTTGAAATTGGAGATTATACTTAATAACTTATTATATAGCAAAATATCATCATCCTCAAAATTAATAAAGTCACCAACGTAAGAATTAAGAGTTTAGTTCATTACCTCTAGAAAGACCTTAGGTGTTTTAGGAATCCCAAGAATGTGAATAAACCAATTACACATACCGTACTTGGTCTTATGTAGCAAAGTAACAACATCACCTCGTTTTTCATTGTTCATTGGTTCTAGATTCACAACTGTGTTGTTTTACTTGTTGTCATGAGTCTTATCTTGGACAGACCCAAAATAACTCTCTTTACCTTTATCGTTCTCATCAACATGCACTTGCTTAATGGCATATGTAGTTTTGGCCACCTTAAGATTAAATTCATCCAATGATGGTTCTCCAAAGGCTAACTTTCCCATCAGTACCTACAAGAGAGTCAAAACAACTAGAAGAAGAAATAAGAATATTAGAGTTAAAATAAGAAATAACCTCACTCAAACTCTCTTATTTTTCTTTCTCAATCTCACGTCTATTCCTCTCCTTTCTATTTCATGATCATCTCTCTTTTCTTTTCTCTCAAGCTCACTTTTTTTCTCACTTGACATCCCATTCTCTTCACACAACACAACCCCTCCTTTTTCCTCTCTTGAGATGTCAACATGCACTCCCTTACCTCTCTCATTATTTTCTCCTACAAAAAATTTCATTGCTTTCCTCACACGTTTCTGATCTTCATAAACTTGGGATGGAGTTAAAGGTGCAAGTATTTATTTTTTCTATTTAGCTCAAGACAAACTTTATTCCTTCTCCTGTTATGAATTGCAGTCCTATTAAACAACCATAGACGTCCAAGAATGATATGGAAATCTTGCATTGGAATTATATCACAAAGAACATTATCGGAATACTTTCCATTGGCGAAAGAAATCATGCATTGCTTTGTCACCTTAAGCTCACCAAAATCATCCAACCAATTTCGCATATAAGGAGTAATGTGTCTGATGCATGTAAGTTCTAACTTCTCCACCACGTATGAACTCACCACGTTAGCACCACTTGCACTATTAAAAAAAATAGAGAAAATTCTACCCTTTATCCCACACCTTGTATGAAAAATATTTTTCCTTCTTAAATCAACTACAATGTCTTTCATATCCTCCAATGGTGTGGTCATCATACGAAACACTTCAGCTAAGTTGGTGACGTTTTGATTTCCAGCTTTAATTTCCTTACCTTTTTGAGACATCTCAAGAAAATATCAAAGAAACAAGTATCTCTCAATTTGGCTTTTTTTTTTCTTTTTTTTATTGGTCTCACCCTCTCTTGCCTTTTTCCACTCAAATTACTACCTTTGGCTGGTTCCTTTTGGATTTATACATAAACCCTATTAAAAACAACCTTTTAGAAGTAAGATATAGGGAAGCAAAAGAATTTACCAACTCCCAGACGAATTGGGTTTTGATGAGACAAGAAAAAGACCAATTTGTGTAAAAAGAAAAACTCCAGATTTCCCCTCTTCTTGGTTTTCCTTCTTGATGATGGAAACCAAGAAACACAACAAATTCGGAATTTCTTAATAATAACTTAATTCTCGAGCAATTGAATTTTTTTCTCTCGTTTCTTTTTTTTTTTTTTTTTTTTTTTTTTTTGGCGATGTAGCTTACCTTTAAGCTCCTACAATAATAAATAAATAAATAAATAATTCATTTTTTTCTTTTTTGTTGCTAAGAAACTCCCAAGGTTATCAAGAACGGAACCTTGATAGAACCGCTATGATACCACTTGATAAGAATCGAGTTACTTGAATCAAAACAAGAAAAAAATGCGGAAGCAAAAATACGATGATTAAAGACAATAATGTAAAGATAGGTGAAAGTTGAGCGTAAAATCCCCAAATTTAAAGATTAAGTGATAAGAACCCTAATTGATCTTAGTACTCAAAATTAGCGGATTAAAACTAATTACGATACGAATAGAGTCAATTCAAGGACTTATAGCAAAAGGTGATCTAGACCCCAATTTCAAAGAAACTAGAGACAATAACTAGTATAAGACTAATTACCTTCTTCAATAAGAACCAAAGATATCAAGTTAAGAATTAATCTTACCTCTTAAAGAATCATTCTTATAAGATTGCAAGATAAATTCAAAGTAGCCACACACAAAGGTGTAAAGAAGAGAAAATCTCAATAATAATAATATTTTTCTAATGAAAATAATAAAATCCACCCCTATATATAAGGGAAACCTATCCCAAATAGTGTGGGATTCGAATCTACTTTTATGGAAATAATCAAATGCTAAAACCTAACTAGGATTAAACTAGGAAAGCATGTAAAATAATTAGTAAACTTCTTCCCTAATAAGATATGGAAAAGTTCCAAAATAAGAACCAAAAATCCCATGCCTAAACAAGGCAAATGGGCGTGACTTTTGCCCCTAAAACGTCCTCTTTTTTGGCCGAATTTTCTAGCTCATTCGGGCTGAAATTCCAGCCCTTTGTTGGCTATTTTTCCACATGGTAGTGCAGCAATTTTTGGGCTCCTCTTGGGCCCCTCTATGTGGGCTCCATGTGGCTCCTCTTAGGCTTCATGTGGACCTCTATTCTTGGACTCTTGGATTTGCATTCGGGCCATGAAATTCATATAGCACATAGTCCACTCCTTTCCATTATTCTTGGACACAATCTTTGGCACTTCTTACCAATAAACATCTTCTTGGGTTCATTCTTGGAAACCTCTTCCACAATAAGCGTCTTCCTGATTTTCCACTGAAGCCTGTCAACCTTTAATGCAGCTATGCCACCGTGGATGCTATCACATTAGCTTGACTTTTAGGAAACGTAACTTGTTAGAAGAGTTCTCTAGGTGTGAAAAGAAGGTTGGTACTGACCATGTTGTATGGTTGTGGTAAGGTATTTGGCCAGTAGACATTTGGTTTTAGGTAGTATAAAGTGGTATTTGGGTTGTAGAGAAAGGAATATGAGAGTTATAGGTTGGTATATTGAGGTTGGGAATCTGGGTTTCTGCTGGAAGAAAGGGTAAGTAAGTGCCAAATGTCAAGGGATTCTCCGGTGGATGTGAGGATCTAACAGGACCATGCATTGATAAACTGCTGAATGAGCTAGATGACGTAATAGAAACTAGAATATTGGAGTTAATGAGGGAACTATACGAGTGAGAGAAATAAGGGTTTATGGGGTCAAAAGAGAAACCTTCATTGGGATGGGTAGAAGAACCATATCGAGTAATAGTAAGGTTTGAAGGAGCTAAGATGACACCTCGACTTACATTCGATGCTATCGCGGATAGAGTCGTAGATGCTGGGTAGATGGGTGTTGACGAAGCTGGAATCAACCTATTAGCTCCATTAACAGAGGACTACCCTGTTTCGCCATAAGAAGAGCCTCCGTGAGCTTCTGCCAGGTATGAACGCCTAAGTTTGCATGATTCATCTCTTCGATAGATATCCAAAGACAAGGTTTTCCATCATCTGAGTGGATTCAATATTTCTTTGTTGCATCTCTTCCATTTGCGACATACACTTGGAAGAAGCTCAAATGAATGACTGAAGCTGGAGTTCTAAGTTTGAAGGGTTTCCACACCCCACCTGTTTCATGAGGTTTTTCCACCATTGTTGCCAAGATCGAGCTATGGTACCAAATGTTTCAACTGCTACAATGATGAAATCAAGAAGAGCAAATAATAAGGAATTGTTTTTAAGCAAAACGACTAGCACAAGGCTAGCTATGAATTTATTAAAACCAAAGTCAAGTCTGTACATAAAAGAAAAGAAACAAAGAAAATAATTTACAGGGCCAAAAGTGCCTAAAGCAAAGTGTAAAATTATTTAAATAACTTTGACTAGCTTAAAATCTGCATCAACTTTCCAAGTCTTGGTCTTCAAGCCATCTCAGAGCTCTCACCACGTGCTATGGGATCAAGTACCAACAGAAGGATCTTTCCAACTTGAAACTGTACAGTTTCAGTCTTGAAATAGTTACTAAAACTGTATAGAGGCTGAATAGAATATGCATGTTATCACCTTCTCTCAATGCTACTGTTCATCTGTGCTTGCCCTATATCACTATGGAAATTCTTCCAATGTATTGAACATGAAGTTAATACCACACATTGGATAGAAGTTGCATAGTCACAGATACAAATATAGATAAAAGCTAAAACCTGCTGTGCAATATCTTCCCTGATTTCTTCATTTCAACAATGTTTTGCAACTTTTATATGTGCTGCATATGGCTTGCTTAGGCAGACTTGCTTTAATCTAGTTCTCTGGAATTACTATCTTGAATCTGAGGCTTGGTTAATGCATCTTGTCAATATTAACAAGCCTCCTAGCAGCTGTTGGTAATTCAAGAATGAATCAAAATAGATTTTACCCGTGTAATGACCCGCCCGGTCGTTATTTAATACTTCACAAACACGTAACAAATCTTGGCCTAAGATCTTAAATAATGAGCCCTATGGGGTGTCTAAAGGATTAATAGTTGGAAAAATCAGTTTCGGAAAGAGTTAAAAATTATGGGCCCGGGCAAGCTTGGTCTGTCGTAGCGGACAGGGCGCGGCCACAGCTGTCTCGCCGTAGCGAGCCTGGTGTCCACCACAGCGGACATCGCGGACCAGTGAACACGTTTTCCCACACTTAGCTTTATATTTCACCCTCTCTTTTGATAGAAGACCCGACAAGGCTGCTATTAGGTTTTACATTAAGAAAAACCCTTGACACCAAGAAAAAGAGGCTCCTCCAACATTCTTCACATCTTCTCCACCAATTACCATCTCTCACGTATTTTGGCTACAGGCTAGCAAGGTGGAGACTTCATGGAATTTCGAATAGCTGCTCGTCATCGAGGTAGGTTACGGTTTACTTGAGTTAGACTTTGATTAGTGAGTCGTATATACGTACAGAATTGACGGGAGAAAGCATGATTAGGTCTTCGGACACGGAGTTCGGATGGATATACTCATAATTTAATGGAAGTTGTGTGTGTATATATATAGTGATTAGGATAACAGCGGGTGTATAAAGTGTATAAATGGATACTAAGTTCTAAGTTTTGTTGATGTCTATGTGTTATGGATTGGGAGATATCACTTGTCGCTATTAAGGAAGATTACCCCATAGGTTAGCGTAATTATTCCAAGGTATAATTAGTTCCCGCAATAAATTGTTGAGTTATTTGCAATATTCGTATGACTGTTCATTCTTGTCAATAAAAAGGGTTGCATTGGGTGAGCTGAAGTTAGGGCATAATAGTGTTACGCTCGTCAAGGGAATATTCGATGATATTGATTTTATTCATTAGCAACGTTGCATATATTTTCTTATATTTATTGAATATTGCCTGGAGCGGGAAGTCTGAGTAAATATCAGTTGTACTACCCAGTTTTATGGCCGAGTTGGGTTGAATATGATATACTACTTGAAAATCGATTCATTGATAGTGATGTGACTATATATATATATATATATATATATGTATATATATATATATATATATATATATATATATATATATATATATGAAAAGGTGCAGTTGAAAGAGGGTGAGGACGTGACCTAGATTTCGGGCACATTTGACAGGGGGTGAGGATGTGGCCTAAGTTAAAGGCTCGTGATCTGAGGTAAGATTCCGGAGCGAGGGTACATGGACCCCATGGGTCCCCTACAGGTCATGACTATTGGGAAAAGACACCAATTAGCATGTATGTACAGTTTGGGTATTGGGCTATTGCATTGCATTACGTGCCTGCATATCCTCATGCTTTCATCCTACCATTCTACTATATTTGGATTATGTATCTCCTATAATCGTGTTGAACTGTCTGAGGAGATCTGATCATGCATGAAGGTGTTTGCGTAACAATGAATTACTGAGTTCCAGAATTTCTGTGTTAAATCTGATGGATTTTGGGAGTCACAATGTTTGGTGCAAGTGTGTTGAGTACGTTTCCGTGGATGCATCACACCCTAGCGAGTGAACCTAATAGAAAACGCTAGGGCTAATAATCAGAGGATAGACAATAATGGAATTGATGAGATAAAGACTAATTAATTGGCCCTAAAAGAAACACCAAGTAGGACTACACTTTAACTAGTCAAGTAGCTGGTGTTATTGTGGGAGTAAGGGAACCGGAATAACCAGGAGTTAGAGAGGTGAGTTCGTACCAGCGTAGTTGTCTATATTGGGAGTCTTGAGGGTGTACGTTAACTTATCTGTTTATCTTGTTGGTTTTATATTGTGTTGCATGAACTAATCTTAGTCGACCTATGATGCTTACTAGTACGTGTGGTGTACTGATACTACTCTTGCTACATTCTTTTTGGGCGTAAAGGTGTTTCAGGTTATTGCTTGAAGTTTCTCTTACTAGATTTCCGGACATCTTTCTACAGCGTTGCTCATCTCATTCCAGCCAGAGGCTGTGTCATTTATTTTGGTTTTATTCGTGTGTAATAGGAGCTCTTTGTCACAACCCAAAACGGAGGGCCGCGACTGACACCCGAGACCCTACTTGGCTGAGTGCCATACTACCATTCTATTCATAAGTTACACCTTTTTGTGAACCCTTAAATTCGGAAATGACGCTTCCGTCAAGTAAAACATGAAAACTTTTGAATCATGTAAGGGACTTCTCCCTTATCGTTAAGTCAAAGAAAACCTTTAGTCACAATAAAATCTTTAAATCAATGCATATGAACACATCAACCTATGTGGCCTCCTCACACAACTGTCGACATGTCGACACACTATTTACAGGACACTATCTGCAAAAGTCTCTAACAAGGACTAAGTTACCATAACATAAGTTGGGACAGGGCCCCAACATACCCCTAATGCATCCGAGTCGAGAACATACATAAGTACTCTGACTCGGCAATACTCCGAATAGAAATGGAGTTCACCAGTCCAGTTGATAGCCCGGGAACATCCTACAGCAAGAGTCCTCTATCCATCTGTGTACCCTGTGTGGCATGAAGAGTCCTCTATCCATCTGTGTACACTTCATGTATATATATATAATGCATACCTTCGCCCTGCTCGCAGCCCCTTCGGGCATAATAGCATAATGGCCCCATCGGGCAGCCCCTTCGGGCATCATAATCATCGTATACCAGCTGATCAGGTGGTTTGTGTATATAACGCCATAGCCCTTCCCTTTCCCCATAAAATCATGTCGTACGTATATATAAGTGTGCAAATGCATGATAATAGTTGTAAAAAATCAAAGGACTCCTTCGGAGCAACTTTTAGTTCAAAATGGGAACTTTTTCCCCTTTTTATTTGTCTCCTTCGAGACTTAAAAATCAAATATGAAATGCATATGAATAAGAAGCCTTATGAATGTCCCCTTCGGGATTTAGAAATCATTATGAAAATTTACAACTTATGGATGTCCGCCGGGACTTAAGAAGTCAAGGAACTCGGGATTTGAACAACACCAATATAAACATAAGGACATGAGCTCCTACATCTAGGAGTGGATTCATTATGAGGATCGTCACGTTCTTACTTATCATAGATCATGCCAAAATGAAAGAAAGAATAACCTTAACATACCTTGTTGGTTTCTTCGACAATTCAACTTCACAGCCCGTTTAGCGCTACAACCTATAATAATGATAACGTCTCTCGTTAGGCTAAGGATTCATTCGGTATATCCCGTATATCAAGTGTCAAACTTGTCGTGTCGTGAATTGGGCAGAATCTCCCCTGTGTATATCCCTATCCCGAAATCATAATACCAACAAGCAAAACAACAACAACACTAAAACCAACGTGACATCATCATCGATACCAAAATATTTCATAAAACATCCCATACGATGTTTATCAATAGACAATAACAATATACACTTCCTTTCTTCCCAATCAAGGAGCATAATCTCATCAACACACCAACAACATTAGATACCATCTCGTATACATGGAAATTAGCCCAATAACAACGCTACAACATGCTCGAAAGCAGTCCATAAACTCAACAACTACAACACAACACTTTATGACCTTTCCTCCATAACTATTTTCACTTTTAAGACTTGCTAAACCTTCAAATCAGCTCAACATAAGAGAAAGGATGAAGAACATACCTTATAATTGAATAACTTTAGCCACACCAACTTTTTTCAAGACCAAACTCACCACAACATCAAGTAGAAACGAGAACAATCACTTTTCATGAACTAGTTTGGTATAATCTTGTTGAATTCTTGATTTAAGGGTTATAAGTGTTTAGGAGAAGTGTATGGATGTGTCTAGAACTCCCAAGAAGTGTAAATGGTGAAAAAAATTGGAATAATAGGGTATTTATACCCCTTGAGAGTCGGTTCCACAGACTTTCCAAGTGGGGCTCGCGGGGAACCATTTGGCTGCTTGGAGGCTTATCTTGAAATGCCCATAACTCCATACTCCGATGTTGTTTTGATGAACGGTTTGTTGTATTGGAAACTAGACCTCCTGAACTTCAATTTAGGCTTTCGTTTCACTTCAAAACTCCTGATATACTAAGAGATGTACCCCTCTAAAGTTGACCCAAAATTTCTGTCCAAAATTCTGCCAACTTTTTCCAAATTTTCAACAAACTTATTTTCTTCAATTTGCTTGATCCCGGAACATTTAGACACTTACTTAACGCTTGTTAAGATTATTTCTTAACCTTATAAGCGTTCCCATGACCTCTCCGAGCATACGTTAGTTTACTTAAAACGCAAATGACACGAAAATTTTTCGAGGTGTAACATTCTTCCCCCCTTAGAAACATTCATCCTCGAATGTTGTGGCTTGCGAGCTTATGATGCTCTCGTTAATTTCTTGAAATGGTTGTCTTCCTTTGGTTCCTGATCTCGATGCTCTTATACTAGGGGTTCATTAGTCTTCTTTCATATTCTCCTAATTCTTTGTCGAACTCATTCATTAGTTCCATTCCTCATGTTCTTATGTATGGACCCACTGGTCAACTAATATCTGGTTACCGTCCTGGGGCCTGTTGCTATTAAGATGGTCCGAACTCATGATTGCTACGGCTCCCCGCCGATCTGTGAGCACTCTTAATTATTGTACTCTTTTGCCTTGCTCCTTATTTCCTTACTAGTAGACAAATTCTCTTGTTCAGATGTAGCACCTTTCCTTGATTGCTTCTCTGGTGCTATTTTAGATCATCCCTTTCTGTACTACTCGACCTTATATACATACCATATCATCTTCTTTTAATTCCTTGGTCGGACTCTTTAATTCCTTACAATATCATCATAGTTCCATCTATGGTAGCGCCCAGATGATTTGCAATAGCATTTCCTAGCTGATGACTTATTATTCTCAGTGATTATTTTACTTCAGATTGTCCATCCAGACATCCTTTCATAATCAATCCACAACAACAAACTCAAAACAATCCCTCATATATGTTTATATAATACTTCCTCATCATCATTATTATCCCTGGTAGCAAAATTAAACTCATAACATACTAATAATCACAGCTCAAGCTAATTTACAACTAAAAATATCATCAAATTCATATTTGAAAATTTCCTCCAATTTCCTCTCCTCAAATCTTTACATAATTACAATATAAACTCATAAATGGGACTAAGATAAAATCTTACTTAATCATAACTTCCTTTCAATACGAGTGTGCTTTCTTCTTAAGTCCTTGATTCTCTTGTACTGGTGATCAGTTGAGACTTAAATTAGCCTATGTTCTTCTTTGCCTCATTATCGTTGTCCTTACCCTATTTTATTGGTCATTTCATCCCGACGATTGTTTATATGGTTCTATAACATATGCTCTCACATTTGATATGACCCGCGACTTGTGATTTCACGACTTGCGAGGTACTTTCTAATCTCAGGTAGCACTGCTGTCTTGCTATCCATAGGCACACTATCTTCCTTTCCTTTGGAGATCCCCTTCCTATAATTATTCCTCTTGTTAAAGCTTCGTCTCTTCTCGTGCTAAGATTTCCTTTTTTTGTAATCCAGATTGTCCTTTATACTTACTTTATGGTCAGCTTGCAGATCCTTCTTACTCCTTCGACTTTGTCCATTAAATTTTGTTTACTTATTAAACCACACTATAGATATTCCCATTATAACTTTCCTATCACTGCCTTCAGATCCTGTTTAATTTATCCTCTTAATTTCCCACAGTTGATCTTGCTTCAAAACACATCCATAATCTATTTCCAACATAAAACCAGCAACTTATTATCTTAGCCTTTATGCTCGTACTTAGGTTAATTCCCTTCCCCCCTTAAAGGTCTTATCTTATGTTATCACAACATCAAGAATATTTCATTTACATCCTTAATCATAATTCTTATCCATAACGATCGTCATAGCTTTTGACATTCCTTGGTGTTGACATGTTCTAACTCATTGTAGTTGCTTCTTGTCGTGCCACCTTCCTTAGAGACTCTAATTCTTATTACCTTTCCTCTTTCTCATGTATTGGTAGACTGGATATAAATCATTTCTTTGAGTTAGTCGTAATAACCTTCTCTTTATATAAGCCATAGTTGAACTCAGTCGTCAACTTCCCCTGAATCCCCCAATAGACCTTGTTCCTATAAAACCTCGAATGTAACTCATTCTAATCCTTCGAACTACTAATCATCTCTCGAGGAAATCATTCTTCAAACCACACTAAGACCATCTTAAAATTCCTTTAAAAGCAACTCACAATTAACAACTCAGTTTATCTCACCTATCATCTTCTCACCAAGTTTCCCTTTACTCTGCTTCTGTAACATTTATGTATTCAAACGACTTAACTTCGAAAAATTTTGGCGGAGTCTCCCCTGTAATTCTTACCATCCCAAACCTGCACAGAGCCTAAAAAACACATCTAATGCCTCACAGGGCCACCAGAGAAGTAAATACGATACATAACTCAGGTACACAAAATTCGCCTCCTATACCATCATCAATAAGATAGGAAGCATACCTTCCTGATCAACAAACGTCAAGACTAGGCAATCAACCGCTCATCAATAACCAAAATATTCGGGATTACGATCAGGGATTTCATATCCTATGACATAGCTCTACAGCACGATCTGAGATAAGAAAGAAGGGTAACCATCCTAAATGCCCCGTAGCCTCCTGTTTATAAATGCAGCGGGAAACACACCATAAGCAAAACTCTACTAGAGACGACTTTGCAAACAACCCCTAGGATGAACTGCTCTGCTACCACATCTGTCACGACTCGAATCGGAGGGCCGCGACTGACACCCAAGACCCTACTCGGCTGAGTGCTAAACTACCATTCTATTCATAAGTCACACCTTTTTGTGAACCTTTAAATTATGAAATGACGCTTCCGTCAAGTAAAACATGAAAACTTTTTAATAGAACTCTTTCATCATGTCAGGGACTTCTCCCTTATGGTTAAGTCAAAGAAAATCTTTAGTCACAATAAAATCTTTAAATCAATGCATATGAATACATCGACCTATGTGGCCATCTCACATAACTGTCGACATCTCGACGCACTATCCACAGTACACTGTCTGCAAAAGTCTCTAACAAGGACCAAGTTATCATAACATAAGTTGGGAAAGGGCCCCAACATACCCGTAATGCATCCGACTCGAGGACATACATAAGTTTTCTGACACGACAACACTCCGAATAGAAATGGAGTTCACCAGTCCAGCTGATAGCCCAGGAACATCCTACAAAAGAAAGGTCCTCTATCCATCTATGTACCCTGTGTGGCATGAAACACAGCGCCCCCAGGCAAAAGGACGTCAGTACAAATGATGTACCGAGTATGTAAGGCAGAACTGAAACAACATATATATAGACTCGAATGATAAAAGAGTAACGGACTCAATCAGTACCTGTAACCAACACTGATAATCATGTATGTGCATATGAACTTTTAAAACATCATGTGTATATATATATATATATAATGAATACCTTCGCCCTGCTCGCAGCCCCTTCGAGCATAATAGCATAATCGCCCCTTCGGGCATCACAATCATCGTATACCAGCTGATCAGGTGGTTTGTGTAGATAATGCCATGGCCCTTCCCCTTCCCTATAAAATCATGTCGTACATATGTATAAGTGTACAAATGCATGATAATCTTTGTAAAACATCAAAGGACTCCCTTCGGAGCAACTTTTAGTTCAAAATGGGAACTTCTTCCCCTTTTCATTTGTCTCCTTCGAGACTTAAAAATCAAATATGAAATGTATATGAATAAGAAGCGTTATGAATGTCCCCTTTGGGATTTAGACATCATTATGAAAACGTACAACTTATGGATGCCCCTTCGAGACTTAAGAAGTCAAGGAACTCAGGATATGAACAACACCAATATAAACATAAGGACATGAGCTCCTACATCTAGGAGTGGATTCATTATGAGTATCGTCACGTTCGTACTTATCATAGATCATGCCAAAATGAAAGAAAGGATAACCTTAACATACCTTGTTGGCTTCTTCGATAATTCAACTTCACAGCCCGTTTAGCGCTACAACCTATAATAATGATAACGTCTCTCGTTAGGATAAGGATTCATTCGGTATATCCTGTATATCAAGTGTCAAACTTGTCGTGTCATGAATCGACAGCATCTCTCCTGTTTATATCCCTATCCCGAAATCACAATACCAATAACTAAAACAACAACAACACTAACACCAATAACATCATCCTCAATACCAAAATATTTCATAAAACATCCCACACGATGTTTATCAATATACAATAACAATATACACTTCCTTTCTTCCCAATCAAGGAGCATAATCTCATCAACACACCAACAACATTAGATACCATCTGTATACATGGAAATTAGCCCAATAACACTGCTACAACATGCTCAAAACAGTCCATAAACTCAACAACTACAACACAACACTTTATGACCTTTCCTCCATAACTATTTTCACTTTTAAGACTTGCTAAACCTTCAAATCAGCTCAACATAAGAGAAAGGATGAAGAACATACCTTATAATTGAAGAACTTTAGCCACACCAACTTTTTTCAAGACCAAACTCACCACAACATCAAGTAGAAACGAGAACAATCACTTTTCATGAACTAGTTTGGTACAATCTTGTTGAATTCTTGATTTAATGGGTTATAAGTGTTTAGGAGAACTGTATGGATGTGTCCAGAACTCCCAAGAAGTGTAAATGGTGAAAAAAATAGAATAATACGGTATTTATACCCCTTGAGAGTCGGTTCCACCGACTTTCCAAGTGGGGCCTGCGGGGAACCATTTGGCAGCTTGGAGGCTTATCTTGAAATGCCCATAACTCCCTACTCCGATGTCGTTTTGACAAATGATTTATTGCATTGGAAATTAGACTTCCTGAACTTCAATTTAGGCTTTTGTTTCACTTCTAAACTCCTGATATACTAGGAGATGTACCCCTCTAAAATTGACCCAAAATTTCTATCCAAAATTCTGCTAACTTTTTTCAAATTTTCGATAAACTTATTTTCTTCAATTTGCTTGATCCCGAAACCTTTAGACACTTACTTAACGCTTGTTAAGAGTATTTCTTAACCTTATAAGGGTTCAATGACCTCTCCGAGCTTATGTTAGCTTACTTACAACGCAAATGGCGCAAAAAGTTTTCTAGGTGTAACACTCTTGTACCTGTCTAGACTAGATCTAGGGAACTTTTCAGTTTTCTTGTATTGATAATAGAGTCGTCATCAATATTTATTTTTCCATTGTGACCATTATTTTTATTTCTGAAAATAAAATGTGTTTGAATATTTGGTTGGTTGGTAAGGGTTCGCTTACTGGGTAATAATACAGTGGGTGCCCGCACGGCCTATAAATTGGGTCGTGACAGTTGGTATCAGAGCCTAGGTTATCGATCTCACAATTACAAGAGCAAATGTCTAGTAGAGTCTTGTGGAATGCTATGATGATGTCCGTACCCATCCGCAAGAGGCTATAGGACATCTAGAAGTTTCCCTTCATTCATTCTATCGTGCTGCTCCAATACCCAATCTCTTGGTTGAATCCAACCGGTATCTAGGCGATTTCAATGGGTATCTTAATGTGCTAATTGGTATCTAATTATAATGTCCCAATGATGACTTTCAGTGGGTATACTGTGTGCTAAGTGTGTGAATAAATGGAAATCATGTAACCAATATTAAGTGGTATAAATTGTGTACGTATATTAGGAGGGTTAGTATAGTACAAGATCGAAAGACTCTATCTACAACCACAGAGTCTCCAACTGGAGTAGATACATGTATAGGGGCATCAAGTAAATCACAGACCATATCAAGACCTATAGAGAAATATGTAGACATATAAGAAAATATAGAACCTGGGTCAAACAATACAGAAGCCATCCAAAGGACAGACTGAGATGTTACCTGTAATAACTGCATCTAAGCCCTTAGCCTCTGTCCTGCCAGGAAAGGCATAACAATGAACCCGTCCACCAGTAGCATGCTAACCATTACGATCAACCTACCTTGTCTGGGCTCCGCCCATGCCGGGCTGATGTCTACCTCTACCAATCTGAAACCTGCCTCTGTTAGGCTAGTTGCCACCCCTACCTGCCGTGTGACCTCCACCCCTAGACTGAGCGTGATTATCCCCATAAGATCCTCCCCCTCTACCTCATGCTAGAGCTCTCGGAGCCTGAAACTGAGTACCCTTGCCACCTTGGCTAAGTTTGGGACAATTTCTCTTGAAATACCCCATATCACCGCACTCGAAGCATCCTGGGTCTAACGTCGAACGCTGAACAGAAATGGACGAAGCTGAGTAACCACCATAATCTAGGGCTCTGGTCTGCGAAACCCTTGGCTGACTGAAATAGTGCTGACTAGCCCCTGATGGGCCTCCAACTGTAGCATGTATGGCTGATTTAATGCATCCCGAAAGACTCGAGAACCCCGGCCCTTTCGAGAAAGAAAGCCATCGAAACCCATCGCCTTTCGAGCCTTCTTATCTGCGTACTTATTATAACCGTCCTTCCTCACACCCTCGATAGTCTTAACATGATCCACTACTTCCTGAAAGGAAGCACCTGTTGCTACTAAAGCAGTAAAAGTCGACAGCTTGAAGGCAAGCCGTTCAATCCCTTCACAAATCTCCTCAGTAGGCACAAGCTGGAGGGCATAGCGAGACAATGAATGGAGTTGAGCCTCATAAGCAGCCACAGACAAATTACCCTGCTCAATATTACTGAACTCATCACACCTGCGATCCCTCAAAGTACGAGGAACATACTTGTCTAAGAACACCTGATAAAACTGAGTCCATGTCAAGGGAGGTGACCCCGCTGGCCTGCACTCTTCAAAAGCCCTCCACCATAACTTGGCATCACCCAAGAGCTCGAAGGTCACAAACTGCACACCATACTTCTCTACTGCCCCCATCTTAGGGAGCCTCTCATGACACTCCATAATGAACTCGTAAGCATCCTCAACCTCAGTGCCGAAAAACTCTGGAGGCTTTATCTTAGTGAACCTCCAAAACAAATCATGCTCATCCTCAGTCAACACCGGACCTCCCATTGGTTTAGGAAATACCTCCAATCCTGGAGCCTCATCCAAACTGTCACGACCCAAGCCGATGAGTCGTGACGAAGCACCCCCAACTCATACTTGCATCTGTCGCTGAGCAATATGGAGGCCCATATATAAACTATAACTGAACTATAATATCTCTTGTATGCAACAAAAACTCACAACTAGCATACATATATATATACATACGTACAGCGGATAACAGTGCAGGCCGACTAGGCCGCTACATATGCTGTACAACAAAAATAAGAGCCCACAAGGCTACATGTATAAATAGGATGGTTGATTTATTTATCAGCATTAAACAATGTGCTTCCTAGACCTCCATTTGGATGAAATTTATTTCTTAACATTTAAGTGTGGATGTGTACTCAGATGATGTTATAATACCATTGTTTCAGTTTTTGTTTCCATCTGGGCTCAGACTCGTTGGTTCTCTTTCGTACTTTGTTTTAAAAGAGTCGCCAGCTAATTTTGTAGGAAATTAGGAAAACCAATTTTGAAGGTTTTATTCATACACTGTGAAAAATCCTTCCTAATCCAAAGCTCTAGGTAAGGGTACTGGTGATCCCCTAGGAAATGTGTTAGCCACCCTAGTATTAAGGATCCGTACTATATGGTTGACCTTCGAATTCCAATGTATGAGTATTTGCATAAACCATTTATTTGGTGTTAATTTTCCGTAAAAAAGTCTGTCATTTTGCATATCATTTTGAAAAGAATTGAATGTATTTGCTTTACATATAGGATATTTAGGTTCGAATTTATAATATCCGGGTACAAGTAGTTCCTTTTATATATAAGGATAGTAATATTTTTTTGTAAAGATAAAAAATTTCATTTAAAGTATGGGATAAAAAAATTTGTTCATACTTGACTCATACATAGTCCGGGTTAATCCATTTATTACGTTTTCGAATGTCCTTATCTAAAACTTTGTGTTTGCAAATGATTTACATGGATTCGGTTTATAAGAGGTTGATTATATAATCAGACCAACCGTTTGGTCCTAGAATTTTAAACTTGAAGCCCAATGTTTGTAAAAATAAAAATAACATTTTTGATGTGGGCTTTGGCCAAAATTTTAAGCCTTTTCTGAAAACTCAATTAGGTGTTTAGGTCTGTTAATTTTTTAGCAAAAAAAAATCTTGTTTTCCCAAAACATGTTTTCTCCCCTCTTTTCTGAAAAAACTTTGGTTAAGTGGGACTTTAAAAACGTGATTTTAGATTGGGCCTTAACCCCTCAAAATTCCCATTTTTCGACTGGTTCTAGTCCAAAAAGACTTGTGTTTGGTATACAAACACATTATGTATATACGTATGAATTTGAAACCGTTTTTGTGATCAAGCTTAAGAGAAAATCTGTTTCTTAGGAAAAAACTGAGCTTTAGGAAAAAATAAAGGCTCTTCTGGTTTTTAGAAATATCAGATTTGCTTTTATTTATTATAAAAAGTGATAACAGTCTCCCACAAATGACATATCCCTCTTATCCCTTTTACCAATTTACTTAGCCATTTTACTCTTTCAAAAATTGTTTAGATTAAGCCGGGTTTTTGAAAATTGCGTGGGGACCTAAAGTCGAACTAAAAAGCATATGTACCATTTGCGTATGATGTCTAGTTCAAACCATAAATGATTCTAATAAAAGTGTGAGTTGTTTTACAACATACAAATACAATACAACACTTTAATCAACAAAAGAAACTGGTATGATAAAATTAAAGGAGGAGGGATAGACTAGGGGTGTACTAAACCCCTAGTTAACCATTTTCACCCATGGTTGGGCCTTCATGTGATTCTCACCCATGACTGGGCCTTGAATATATATTAGCTTCCCTTTTTTTCTTCTTGGACTCAATAATTTCGAAGGAATTTCCCTATTGGGCCTTTGACCCAAAGGGTGGCTGGACCTCGGCCCAAATGGCCATGCAGTGAAAAAGGAAAGAAACAAAGACCCCGGTTAGTTTATATTTTTACTGATCTTATTACCTACATAACTGTACACACATACATATCTATCATCCCATTTATTCACAAATCAATGTAGTATGCATATGCACTTCCTTGCCCTTTGGACTTTATTGGAGAACACTTAGGTGATGGGGAGGGAAAAGTCATTGCCATCCTCATTCCTGATGCCGTACAAGTTCCAAAAGTTTTAATCAACCTCCGGCATGGCTGGTCACCAGGGGAAGGTTCAGACCGAGCCCACCCACCCCCCCACCTTAAATTTCTTTGTTTCCCCAACTAATACAGTTATGGAGGATACACACTTACATATCCATATACAGACTTGGAATAGATAGGACCAGTCCAATGCACATAGTTATAGGATAGCCATAAATTAATAGGAACAGGTGAAGAATATGAAGAGAAGAGATGAATTGTCCCAGCAGATGTACTACTCCAATAAACCAAGACCAAGACAACTGAATATAACTTAGACAAGGATGAAGTAGCATACATGGACATAATGTGACCAAAGTTAGACTGAACCAAACAATCACAACATAAGCAGACACATAGAGGTGGCATGGTCCAAAGCAGTCTTGAATCAAGTAGGCATGGTGTAAACAAAACAAGTAAAGGCACATAGACATAGGGTAAGAAAGCCTCAGTACCGCAGACAATGCAACAAAGATGAGCAGCAGATTTGACATTCACAGAGGGCATATAGAGTTGTTCACATGAGGCCCCCAACAAGGATAGATGACCTATGCACAGCCAAAGTAAGTGTCCACACAACCTTTATATACCATATTTTAAGCTTGGATAATTCTCACACATGATGCAGGAAATGTTCAGGAAGACAAGGTCTGTAACTCTAGTGGACATGATAGGGACAAACTTAAGCAGATGGATCAGAGTCCTCTAATTGAAGAAATCATTTTCCAATAAGCAACACACAAGGTAAGCAACTGATCTCTGATTACTATGACATCAACGGAAACAGAGCACAGGCAAATCTGATTATGCCAAGAAAATATTGGAAGGGTTGTGGCTTTGCTAGATTAATGAGCACAAGTGGAATGTTGCATTGCCCTCAAGATCATTTAGTTAAAGGTCAAGACAAAACAACTAGAATACAGGCAAGGTCAAGTGTAAGCAATACCAAGAGATTTTAAGTCGTAGTGATTCTATGCAAGGTATGCAGTTTTAAGTGTAGCAACTGCATTTTCACACACACTTTAAGCAAATAGAAAGACCAACAATCCCAAGGATACACAGAAGATTCAATATTTTAAAGTTCAGAGTTTTGAAATCCCTTTTAGACCTTCTTCCCTAATCCTATTCCATTGTAGAAAAACAGATTAATCCCATAAGAAGATGCACATGATTTCAACATATTCACAATTAGTGGCCTGCTCTTAACTTTCTCATTTTTTAGCTGAACAAAGATTCATAATTCACCTGGGATCATTTCAAAGTTCACTTATTATTATTATGCCTTTGGATGGTGCTTAATGTTGTACTAAGGAGCAGTGCACTTATTCAAACAAGGACATGTTCATTCATTATCCTCTAACTAGGTTAGGCCAGCAAGCGTAAGGACACATCTCAGAAGTTCAAGACATGATACATTATCTGGAGTACAATAACGAAAGAGTTAAGTGTATTCCCATGTCATCATGCTGCTAACTTAAGTTAATATAAGCTACTCCTCTTTTCCTTTCTTTAGCATTCTAGTGTTTTAAGAAAATCATTTCAAGCACAAATAAAACCAAACCAATGCATACAGAACCCCATATAGGTTTTAGCCATAAACCAAGTCCAACCAGATATTAAAGGGTCCTCACCAGTTATTATATTGTCCAAATAAGACATTTTGACTTATTTTCAAAGAATCAGTGATCATATGCCTACTTGAAGTCTTTCTCTCTTTCCAGTTTTAAATAATGCCTACAATCCTCAAACTATTGTGTATCATCTAGTCTAGTCAACCAATCCCTAAAGCATACCTGAGTAAGTCAGTAGGTTCATTTGAATCCAAACACCAAACATTACAACCAGGTTTAGTGATCTAAGTGAACAACCATTAGTGCAAAAGGAAGTTCATTTTTAAGACCCATTTAACTCAACAAAATGGAAAAGGCAACCAAGTGTGCAAACATAGCAAGCTGCACCCCATAGACTTGTGGGATATGCCATGACAATCTTTAATTCAGGAAGAAAGATACTATGGATCAAGTGAGGCTTGACCCTTTCTTAATCTTCTCCTAAGATGTCCTTGAAAAGACTTCCCCATTTGTCAAGTGGTTTATACTTACATATCTACGCTCATGGCCCCCTTCTCTCATCCTTAATTATGCTAAGGGGATTGGACAGCTTAGATTATAAAGCCAATTACCTGAAGGTTTCAACTACAATCCTGTTATACCCTCTTCTTTTTTACTCTAATAGGACTTATAGGATCCTACATGTTTATCCTCATTTTAGGCCTAAGCAAACAAAAAAGATCAACAGTTATTATCAGACTATGTTCCTCTTCAATGTACAAAAACCAGGTCTTATGTTTTAGGCAAACATCAATCCCTTAGCTATTCAGGACTTAGCAAAGCATGACCAAACCTACTTTATTTCACCATTCTCATACTACTTTAAATTGTTAAATTGGACACTTAAGGTCAGCTATTAAACCAGGGTCAGTCTATGAAGAAATATCAATGCAGATGCAAGAACTTATAGAACACCAGCTTATTTTCATAACACAAGTTGCTTCACCAATTAGATAGGACACATAATGGGGCTAGGGGAAAGAACAAAGAGATTAAAGGCAACAAAACAAATTTTCAGATTCTTGACAACTATTTCTCCCCCATTTTGCATCTTTCACTCCCCAAAGCAGCCACTAATCAGGTTACGAACTAACAACCACCTTGCTAGCTGGCAAAACTAATCAGATTTATCTTAATCAACTTCAAGTATGACCTGGTCCTAAAGGTTTACCCTTTTTTTTCCAGTTCCATCAAACTCTTTAGGACTTAGAGATGGACTAGTTTCAAGATGTAAGAGTTGTAATCGGAGTCACACCAAGACAAGTTTGTAAACACCACATGTTTAAGCCACACAAGTTCAGACAAGAGATTGAAGCACTTAATCAAACCAAAGCAGGTTCATATTCAGGTCTTTAATGACATTAGTTTTAAGGTTTTCTAAAGACCTAAGTAGTTTGGCACATATTCTGGCTTAGACTAGTTGCAACCATGATCACATATGTTTCAATTATTAGTTTACAACCCAAAAGCCAAACTGAATCAGATTCCATTTCCAATTGTATATTAGTTGAGAAAAAGCTATTAACTAGTCTTGATTTTATCTTATTCTGTGTGGGTGAGGTCATTTAAGATGGAAAAAACATGTTCAAGATACATTAATCACACTATTTCACAGCTTAAATAGAAGCATTGAAATCACATAAGCAAAACAAACCACTATGAACACTAATCAACCTATGTTAGATAGGTTTCAACATGGCATTCAAGCTGGCTATACCATTTTTCTTAAGTGAATCATAAACTAAACACACAACTAGATGGGACAGCACTTGATAGCATGAACCAGCCTTGGCAAACATTAAGACCCAAGCAGATTAACTAATACGACACCCTTAGACTAAGCAAAATCGAAATAAAGGAAACAAAATGAATAAGGAATTACCTTTTATATGCGCAGCCAAGAAAAGAATGGACCTTGGAGCCTTGTGCTTCCAATTTTTGAAACTCAGCCACACAAAATATAGATCAAACAAAGAAAACAATTTTAGAACTGAGAAAAAACTCCAACTCTTAAGGTCAAAGTCTTAAATTTTTTACTGAGAAGCTTTAAAAATCAAATTTTCTAGCTTCTTGAGATTGCCCAAACTTTTTTTTCGACCCTTTTCATGGTGAGGGTATAGAACCCCAAAATTCATCTAAAGACTAAAATTACTGATGTGGTCATCATTTTCAGAACTAAACATTCAATACACGAAATTAATGATCAAGATCTAAAGACAACCAACGTATACGGTCAGATCTGACCCGTTTTGGGTCGGTCTGAGCCAACATCTAAGGACCAATAAGAAATCATGAAAAAAATAATAATACAACATTAAAACAACAGAAAATCGCAGGTTTGACTCGAAATCTAAAGAAAAGGGTAAAAAGAGGGATTTATTACCGTGTTTGGGACGAGTTTTGAGCGAAATCATGTTGAAACATTAATTGTTTCACTCTTTTGATCATGCAAAGACTGTCAAAAGCCTGAGAGGTCTGCGTTTTTGCCAAATCTAGCATGAGAGAGGGAAAAACAAGGGGCGGGGCCTTAGAGTTTTAGAGGAAAGGGGAATAAGGGAGTATTACTCCCTTCCTTATCTGCGCGTTTTTGGATCGAGTCTGGTCCATTAGGTGGACTGGGCCTAGTACGATTTTAAATAAAATGAATATGGCTCCTTTCCCCTATGTATATCACGTGTGTATATTTCCATATACTAGATGTATATACTCGTATAGAGTAAAGCAGGTAATTTAATAAACGAACAAAACCTAAAATATTGATTATTGGTCATAATATTTCAATTATAAGCAAATTAGGACAAAATTAACCTATTTAAATAATTTAAAACTGGCCAACTGTGTAAATGGGCTTAAATTGCGAATATGGCCCTAATCAAATTTAATCTAACTGATTATTTCAATTATGGCCATATTTGTCCTAATTAGCAAATTTTAAAATTAAATTGCATTAATGACCTTAATTAATTTGAGCCAATGAATTTGGTTATTTCAATCAAGGCCATTAAGAGGCTAATTTTACTAAAATGATCCTAATTTCCTTAAACCACGAATTGATTAATTTAATTGTGGTTATAACAAAAATAATTAAGCAATTAAAATCAATTTTCAATAATGACCACCTAATTGAGTAATTAGCCTAATTAAAACATTTATAGACAATTATAAATAATTTTGAAAAATTATGCGATTATGCCAAATTAAAGTTGAAGGGATGAAATGGTTAATTATTTAAATTACTCATACTCCTTGAA
The DNA here is from genome assembly GCF_029784015.1 of Lycium ferocissimum. Lineage (NCBI taxonomy): Eukaryota > Viridiplantae > Streptophyta > Magnoliopsida > Solanales > Solanaceae > Lycium > Lycium ferocissimum. The sequence goes on from NC_081353.1 coordinate 10,434,318, forward strand.
TTGAAGGGAATGAAGTATTTCTGATTGTGATTTTTGACAATTTAAGCAATTTAAAATTATATTTAAGCAAAATGCCCTTTTTCATTGATTAAATCTAATAAATATCTCATAAATGTCATAAAAAGTACCAATTAATTTCCAAATAATTTGCGATGTCATGAAAAACCTTTTTCCCTAATTTAAAGGAGTAAAATACTGATCTGAACAATTTATAAAATTATTTAAACCCTTTAAGGTGCATAACTCATTTTATTTATTATCCATGACTGAAAGATTAAAATAAATTTTCAGTGAGAGATCAAAAATTAGGTGTCAACAAATGAGCCTCTCACAAAGACAAGAGCTTTGTTTTGCGCCATTTTCCCTTGAAGATGGGCAATTTTCTCAAACATCATTTACATGACGTCTTCATTAGGTGATGACTGTGCAAATAAGGCAGGCAATTCTTCGAGAGCAATGTTAGTAGGGGTGTTTTTATCCGATGGTACCAGGCCTATCGTTTCTATGCCTTTTTATCTTGTTTCAGGATAGGGACGCTATCACAGCCTTTTGGATTTTCATGAAGTATGCCAAGCAGAACACCTAATCAACCTCTCTTTCTTATAAGAAAAGAATAACTCAAAGGTAAAACCGAGTTAGTTTCTCATAGTAATAGAAAGATAATCAAGATATCACACGTCGATGGATGCTTAAAAACACGGAAGACATAGATAATCGTATATTTGATTTAAAAGCTCAACTGATCTCTGTATCTCCACTCTTGGTTACTTGGGCTTTGTTAAGGAGGAAAACATAATATTTATAATATATAGGGGATCCGAGTCTTACGTAGACCGACTCACGCATCCGTGGGAAATCGTGCCCTTCCGTAGGTTCGTTTATATAAGATAAGGTTCCCTACCTTAAACCTACCTGTGACTGTGCCTCATTGGGGGCTTCGCATATCCCTTCCCGCATAATTGGTCAGTAATCGTTTCGTTTATATAAAATGAGTGGGGGGGGGGGGGGACAAACTCAAAGGCACAAAAAATGGGATCCCCTAAAACTACCCAAAAGGTGACCTTCTCAAAATCAAAATGTAAAGTTGTTTGTTCGTTCAACCTTTTCCGGCCCTTAAAGGCACTAAATTCTAATAGACTGGAAGGGGAGCACTTTTAAACCCAAAGGGGGTCTTTGTGGACCAAGTTCTCCATTTCAAACTTGAAGGTATCGCACTCTTCTATGTCATGCCCCAAAGCCCGGAAGATACATGACACCCGGGTAAAATTTTTATTCAGCGTGGGAAACGAATAAAGAAGGGGGAAAGTTTCGGGGATCGAATTTTTGTGTCGAATTTGTTTTGAGAAGGCCCCACCATATATGGACTTAGACCATTCTCCCAAAAGGGGACCCGGAAACCAAAAGGGTCGCCCGTCCCCGAGATGCGGGACCATATGCGACTTTCCCCATTTGACATGCGAACCCGGGGGGGGCCCCCAGGACCCTCCCCCAGGTAGGGCCCCGGGGAAATGGGTTTTTCCCGGCACCCCGCGACACTAAATGCGTAGTGTGACAGCGACTCGCATGTGGGTCGCATGTTGTGCCCAGCCGAACCCTTTTCCAAGGAAAGCGACGCGGGTGCGACTGCCGGGGGTGACATGCGA
>NC_081353.1:10436060-10457988 GCF_029784015.1 Lycium ferocissimum
ACTCAACTTTGAGTCAACTCTTTTCTCTTAAAGCTCAAATTTCACAAAAAGTCGCCCGAATCAAATCTAGATACCTCGGGAAGCATGTTAACGGTCTCCTCGGGTAAAAAGTGAGGTAACCAAGCTTGGAAAAGGGCGAAAGTACCGGAAAGACTATAACGACCAGACGGGTCGTTACAGAAATGACTCGGGTATCTATGGCTTCAGACCAATATTTGGGAAAAACCATGGTTCCCAGAAAATAAATGGCGAAAGCTAAAGATCTGGTGGCCGTCTATTCGTCATAAATATTGAATTCCCTGAGATGCTCCACAAATTCATTTGGGCTTCCATACCTTTTGTATAACTCTCTAAAGGTATGGTCGGCCTATTGGCCCAATTGGCGTAGTTCAAGGAAAGTATTTTCCAAATTTGGGAGTAGGTGGGTTTTCTGGGATTAAGGCACTTTGGTCAGGTTTCTTTCTTCTTTCCAATCCTGAGCCTATGCTAGTCAACATATCCCTGAACTCCTCTAAAGTCGGCGGCGACGTCGTCCCCAAATCGGAAAACTATCCTATCTCTGTCCCAAAACCCAGTAATTACTTCTAAAAATTCCTTGTAACTTGTCATTGTCATGATGGATGTCAGATTTCCTAAATGACATGAAATCCCCTTTTTCTCTTTCGGGGACATTTGGCCCCACCAAATACGCAGCAACTCTGGTGTGTCAAAACCATGTCGAAACTTAAGTTAATCGACATCTACAAAACAGAAGTCAAGGTTAACTCCCCCCCCCCCCCCAAACTAGGCAATGGTTCCATTCATAGGCACGTGCTTGTTTTCAAATAGCATATAATATGAGATGCGGTATTTTTCAAGTCGCGGACCGTACTTGACACGGGGTAGTCTTCCTATCGGGTTTGGATATGTCTAAAATATCCAAAAAATCCAGTCTACTTTATATTAGGATTTGGTTTATCTCTAACCTAGGCATATGCAAGAGTGAATTTTTTGAATTGACCTTGGACCCGAGCGGACTACTCGGGGTCAATTGTTGTCGACCGTTGGGTGATCGTACACCAACTTAACGTTCAATGTGTTTCAAAGAAAAAGGTATTTTAATGAAGGCTAGACCACGATCCCATGTGTCGCCTTTGAAATCATGCTTTTTGCCAGGAGTGGCGGAGTTTATAATATGAAATGAATGACAGTTATAGTTGCGGAACTTAAACACACAAGCAAATAAATACAGTAAAAAATCACATTATATTGAAACCCTTATGGTTAGAACCTAGAAAATCCCCAGCGGAGTCGCCATCTGTTACAGTTCACTTTTACGCGGGTGCATAAAAGCTACTAAGAGGTTGTTGGTACTCTAATTAAATTTTTAGTATTTTTAAAGTCGCCACCTAGTTTATTTAAGGAAAAATAAGGAAAACCGGGTTTAAAGAGTTTTTCAAACAAGAGAAAAAGTCTTTTGGACTAAAGTTCGAGGTAAAGGTCCTGGTGATCCCCTAGGGAAGGTTTTACGCACCCTAGCATTAAAGATCTGTAGAATACGGTTCACCTACGAGCTTCAATGTGTGATTATTATAATTATTTGCTTAAAAATGTCTAAGTTTCCGCAAACTTGTCATTTCATTTATATCATAACTTAAGAAAATGTCCCCTTATAAAAAGGGGGTTTTGGTTTGAAAATCTGCGTAAGTGTTCAACTCACTTTGTTGCCAGACTAGGACACACCCGGGATTTCTCCCGAGTAGAGTCACTACTATTCTAGTCCTATTAAAATGAGTTTAGTTCTTACGGGTTTTATTTATACGTATATATACAAAAGTATGGAGTATATCTCCGTTTTATACATACATATATAGGAAATACAATCTTTATTTATCCAAGTCCAATTTTATATCACTGAAGCCCGTTTTGATCAACCCATTTCTCAGTCCAAATCCAACTTAGTCTCAAAATCAGTCCAACAAGTAATCTCATTTCAGTCCAAATTTGATGTTGGGCTTCCAGGCCCAAAGGCAATCCATTTTACAGATTTTCCAGGTTCAGATTTAGCTTTTCCATCTCATGAAAATTCCAAGTCTTTTCCTTGAAGTCTAATTTCAGTCAAATCTAATGCTGAGGCCCAAAAGGCAAAACAATTGTACATTTTTGGCTTAGAAAACAGTCCATCGATGAGCTTAAGGTCCAAAACTAAATTTGTTTTTTGTTAATTTGTTCCCAGATTTTCATAAGGGGCGGCAGGCCCAAAATATAAGTTAGTTTCATATTAATCATGCCCTCAAACTAGATTTTAAAAACTTTGAAAGGGAAAACTTAATAAAAGGTTAAATACCAATTTCATGCATATGTTAGAGATTAGCCAATTTTTGAAAATGATTCAAGTTCAAACATGTCCAACTAGTTTTAGATTTTAAGAAAATGAGTCAAGTATCGATTATCATGCCAGATTTAGGTTTACTCGAGTTTGAAAGTGTTTTTAAGTGTCTTCCTAAAATATTAAGTGTTTTCCTAAGATACTAAGTGTTTTCCTAAGTTCTACACATGCATAAGGGTTTCAATATTTTTTCAAGTGTTTACAATTACATTTACACATAAATGAATGTAAAATGATGGCAGAGTTAGGCTGGTGGGCCTACCTAAGCCCACCAATTGGCTATTTTCACACATAGCTAGGCCTTCACCATTTTCACCCATGGTTGGGCCTTCAAAGTATCAATATTTTCTTCCCTTACTTAGGCGGACTCGATCAAGAAAGATAGTTGGACCTTTAACCAAAATGGTTTAATGCAAGGATGGCCCGAATAGCCCAGAAGGGATTTCACATGGAATACAAGGGAATAAAGATTAGTAATTAGCCTAAGAATTTGAACACGTGTGATTAAATGAGATTTGAATCAAACAAAGTATGCAAACACATATGACTTAAAGAAATGAAACAGACAGGCCCCGACTAGATAATGCAAAGATCAAAGTTTAAAGCCCAAACAAGTTCTTTGAAACGGAAATAAATAGACTGGGACTAACATATATCAAGTTTACTATATAGCAAAGGCCCAAACAAACATAAAAATGAAGCAAGCCTAAGAAAGAAATCTTAACAGCAGTTTATAAAGAGACACATGTTGCATATACATAGTATACTACCTCATATACCTTTGGATATATACAAAGCTGAATATACTCTACATATTTGCGTATATCCCTTTTGTATACCTCAGAAAAACCAATCAAAAAATGAAGTAAAGAGAAAAGGTAATCTTGATTAAGATATTCAAGACGTAGAGGATATCAACATGCATGATCCAGGCAATAGTAAACAACATATAAGTGCAATATTTCATGATATGCAGATTTTGGGTCCAACAGAAAGCTGTGGCAGCGAAGGTGTAACATGGGACAATGACTTTGAACAAGAAGGAAAGTTCACAGTTCAAACACACTTATTTCACTTGTTCATTTACTTTTAGAAGGGTCCCATGAGACATAGATTCACATGAAGGAACCCCAGCAACTTAGGGAGAGGGATTTGAGCTGAGTTAGCTAGAAACTCTAAGCTCTCCTCCCTTCACTTTAGTCCTAGGTAAGTCACACTCATGTTTATCCACATCCCAAGTAAACACCTGTTTAACTTAATCTTTCAAACTTATGGTGATGTGCTAACTATATACCATACTAGGATCCCATTTTACAATTAGTTCTGTATAAACAAACATAAACAGAAAGAGCCAAATGCAAAGAGTCACAGATGATAACATAGACAAACAAACAGGAGACCTCAAGGTTACTCTTAGTCCAATTAAGACCTTATTGTACCCTAGCTTCTACAAATACAGGTATCCATCACATAGGTTATACTCTTAACCTGATTCATAACATACTTTTGGGTAAGAGGGAGCTGACAGGTCCAAGTAGGGATCACACAGCATGCATCCATCATATTTTGACCAAAATAGGACCTCTAACATGTATCACAAGATTCCCAGGATACTTAATAGGTTCACACAGGCAACAAGTTGCATTAAAAGTCCTTTAAATCCTTCGACACACTCTGAGACTTAGCACACTAAATTAGTCAATCAAAGCACATAGCAGAGACTTCACAATAGAATGATTAGGGAGATATACAAAGGTCATGGTCAATTATCAATCCAAGATAGTATGTCACAGACCTAAGCACAGTTTGAAAACAAGGTCATGAAGGAACATACACAAGGTTTAGTCACTCTTCAAATCAGGCAAATGCCATTTTAGTCTTAAAGAGGCAATTTTTTCAAATCTAATAACACAGAGGTCCCCTTTTATCATCAACAGAATATTATGAATACAACACTGAACTCAAGCAACAACTACAGAGAGAACAGACTCTGTTATCTCAAGGTAGGGGCCCTAAGTGACTTTAAACATTTGAGCAGGATTTAGACAATTCTCAAATACCATATCAGTCTACATGCTATTATGATTCAAAAAGGGAGTTAAGTGTACTAATCATGTTGTCATATAAGGAATTTAAGAATTTTCTTAGCACATATCTAGATGACATGTAGCAGACCAATATGAGGGGAGATTTAACATAACCAGTCAGCAAAGAACAACTAGCCACAGGAGACTTAACATGCTTAGCAGGTTTTTTAGGTCAAACATAACATTTTAAGCAAATATCCTAAGCAGGGTTCTAATTCAATACATAGTTTGAGCTCAAATAGGACAAACAGCAGAGTCTAAAAAGGGCTAGGCATTCAATGTTAGCATATTCCATCCATGCAGAGTTTCAAACATTCATTACAACTCTCAACAGAGTACCTATATAGTTTTAAAGGAGCACAACTAAATTTAAATGCCTTTACCTATTTTAAAGGAACATATTCTCATCTTTAGACACTACAACAATCAGCAAGCTAATAGCACAGGCCATACAGTCTAGACAGAGTCATTTAAGGGAGCATGCAGAGTCTTGGTCACTTTAATAACTCAAGTTACAAGATATTTCAATCTCTGAAAGTGCAGTTTTGCGTCTAGTAAACATGGAGGTCTTACTCTAAGGTTAGTAATACATTTTTTAGGTAAAAAAACATTTTGTTCAAACTGCATATCTTTGAGAAAACCAGTTCATTATTTTTGACATGATAGGTCAAAATGACTCCAAGCTTAACTCCAAGATTATCCAGACTCACATTTAGATAACAAGCAAAGCTTAAACAGGATTTTTAGTACACAGTATGGAGACATATGGCATCAACTCCCATTTAACTAGAAGGAAATAACAAAAAAAAAAAAAAAGCACAGAACCTATGACATGATCAACTTTAATAAGACATGACATTATGCAAAAACAGACTAAACACTTAATACTAGCACATTTAAGCCATTGATAGTATTACTAGCTCATTTGATCAAACCATAACACTACATCTATCAAAGTAAGGGACCAACAAAACCAATAACAGACTATACTTAAGCAAATAATAGGTAGGAACTAGACTAATATGTACTGTGCAGCCAGATTCAAAACAAACAACATCTAAATCTCACTATACAATAACTAACTAATTAATTCTAACAAGACGGCATATAAATAATGACTAACTAGAGCAAAACCAATATATAATACATGCGTAGAATAGACAGACTAGGCCAAATAACTCCTAAGGCATGTTTGACTAAAACAGGCTAAACTAACAACCAACCCATGCTTGACTGAAATAAATTAGGCTATGATAACAAAGAAGACATATTTAAACGAATAGGACTAAGCTAAGCTAATATACAGGACTAACCAAACTAAAAAAAAAAAAACTAACATATAATTAAAACACCTTTAACTATTAAACCAAACTAATACACGAAGACATATCTAGCTAACTAAACTAGCACATAAACACATATACATATTGGTAACTTTAAAACTAAAAGGAAATGCAAAATGAATAGGAAGGGGAATTACCTTTCCTATGTGCAGCCTTTGAATCCGGATTTGGACTTGGAAAACTTCTAGTGCTTCTTTGCTCCACTAGAACCACAGAGAACCCACACAAGAAACAACAAATAAATTTTAAAATTTTACTAAACTCGAACTCTTAAAAGCTCAAAGAAAATTGCCTAGAAATTTAGGTATTTTGAGTATATCAGGTGAATATGTATGATATTTAGTCTCTCCTTTTAAAATAAAAGATATAGGGTCCATTATATAGAAATCCCAAAACCCCAAACCCTAGGTTCAGCCAATGTGGGATAAATCCCAATTTAGGGATTTTCTTCTCACATTATAGCATTGTAGGGCTAGGATTAAATCAAATCAGGTATCAAGGGTCAGAATTTGACCAACACAAATCGATCTCAAAAGTTCTTCAAGAACCAATAATAACACAGCATTCAAAATCGAAAACAAACAAGAACAATTGAAGAAATACAGTGTTGACCGTATTTCCCAGAAAAACAAGAAAGAAAAATAAAAATGAGCAAAAGTAACAGCTAGGGTTTTGACCCTGAGAGAGAGACAGACGACCTTAGGGATCATTTTGTTAAAAATGAAAAAGGGAAAAGGGGTCCGTTCCTTTTGCTAGCCAAGTGGGCCGGGTTACGGTCCTTTGGGCCTGGACTCGATCCGTTTTTTAAAAGAAATAATTGGTTGCCCCAACTTATATACGTGTATACACGCAATATACATGTATATGACATGTATATCCATGTATATATGTGCATATATACCGGGTTTTGACACTTATTTTAATGAATAATCATAATTAAGAAAAGACTAATTAATTTTGCCCCCTTAATTATAATTTAAATAAGATCAATTAAATGAGTAGAGTTATTTTGTCGCAAATATTGTCCCCCAACTGAATTAATTTAGCTAGGCTATTTAAATCATGGATTTTTGGTCCGATTAGCCAATTTAGAGTAACAGATTTGCATAAACGACTTTAATTGATCAACTAGGAAGATGAATTTGCAATAATGACCTCAATCATGGGAATTGATTTCCAATTGGGTTATATTTGAAATATTAATTGATTTTTTCAATTGTAGCCATTTAGTGAACAATTTACAGAATTAATCACAATTAAAGATTCGATTAATTATAATAAAATCCCATTAAATTGGGCATGGAAAAATCAAGAATTGAGGTGGGTAAAATGATTAATTCATTTAATTAATCATATTCCTTGAATTAAACAGAGTAAAATACTTGTTAATTAACAGTTTAACAATTTGGACAATAAAATAAATAATTGTTATAAATTGCTTTTCTCTTGGTTTTTTTAGCAAATGTCATAATTGTCGCAATAAATATGTAAATTAATTTCTAAATGATTTATAATATCATAGAAATTATTTTACCAAATAAGAATGGTAAAATATTATCTATATAATTTTTTAAAATCGTTTTGACTTTTAAAAATACATATTTCACTCTATTTGATATCCAAGGACCCTGGGTGATTAAAATAAATTACGGGAGGTCAAAAATCAGGTGTCAACAACCCCGGAGCACGGACCTCGCCTGAGTGGATCACCCACTTGGCGGCTGAGCCTGGACCCATTTCGGTAATACACCTGCCTCTGTCAAACCATTCAGCAGGTTCAACACTCGGACCATCATATCTGACAACACTGGAGGAGCTATAATATCTAGCTGAGCTGGTGCTGCTTCAAACTCTGCTGCCTCATCTGGAACTACCTGAGGCTCAGGGGACTCAGCGCGATTCTGACCAGCCGCAGAAGCCCCGCCCCTGGCTGGTGCTGCTGCTCCCCTGCCTCTACCACGACCACGGCCTCTGGCCTGGCCTCCTCCACGAACTGCGGCCCCAGCGGCCTAACCTCCTCCACGAGCTGCGACCCCAGCGGCCGTTGTGGGTACCTCGTTAGCTGCTGCTGCCTCACGAGTCCTCACCATCTGAGAGAGAATAAAAAGAAAAACAAAAATACCAATTTGAATCATCCAGAAACCAATTGGAATCAAGTAGCACGAAAGAAACAAAGAAAGAAATTGAATTTTCCTAGTGTCTCATAGCCTCTCGAAGATAAGTACAGACGTCTCTGTACCGATCCGCAAAACTCTATAGACATGTCCTTGTACAACAAGATCAACGAACCTAAGACTCTGATACCAAATTTGTCACTACCCAAATAGCCGTGAGTGGCACCCACACTAATTCACCTAGTGGGCGGATGACCAACCAACCAACGATTACCAATTACCCTACCATTTTTAGGCATATCAAGAATATAAACATAGTAATAATCATCCAAACGACTAGTCATGCCATAAATAGTTAAAATCTGCTGACATCTAACTATTAAAACCCCAAAATCGTAAAGTCATCTTACAAGGACTCTAAAACATAACTTGTCTAAGGAATGAACAACTGGCTAAAATAATCGTAAATGTCTGAAATGAAATAGACTTCCAAAATAGGAAAGATCTTCAGGGGGCCTAGCATGGATAGGAGCTCACCCTTGAGTCTGGTCTAATCAATACAAGAGCATCTAACTATAATACATCAAGTCTGAGTATGTCTCGGAATAGAAAATAAGACATAAATAAAGGAGAGTCTTCAAGGCGGCAGATGTCACATGCTCACCCTATAGACTCTAAGCAACTCTCGGAGCGAATATCAGCCAAGAGAAGCAAAGGTCAAACCTACTTGGAATTCTACATTCATAAAAGAATGCAGCAAATGCAGGTCAATACAAAACATCATTACTGGCAAGTATCATAGGCCGACTAAGTTTAGCTAACATAATCCAGACAATAACATAAGATAAGCAGATAAATCAACAAGTATAAGTCAAACACAAACCAGAACCAAGTACAGTTCATCACCTAGGTTGTAGCATCTAAACCCAAGTGTGCCAAGTATCAATATAATCAATCTGAATCCAAATAACACAAGTACATCGGCAGATCATCAACGCATGCCAAAATGCAATGCAATGCTATGTACACATGTACTCCGAACGGAAGTATCGACGTCTCGGTAGCACAACCCATGGGGGACCCGCGCATTCCATGTACCACTCATTTCGGATCTTGCCTAATGGTCGAACTAGACTCCGAATCTTTGCACATGGAGGAACATTATCAGTACAACCCATGGAGGACCCGCGGAGTCCATGTACCACTCATTTCGGATCTTTGCCCAACGGTAACGAGTCTCCGGATCTTTTCCCATGGTGGATCTTTATCAAATCATATCAAATAATATCACATCACTCGGAACCATTTCCCATCGGGCATTTAAAACATTTTCTCTTATAGATACCATAAGTCTCTCATATATTAGTTCCAAACCATTTCCATCATGTATGAAGGCATAATGCTAAATCAATGCAATAATGCCCACGAATATTCTATGGAAGACACAACACTATAAGCCCTATCAAGACTTATATAAATCAACTCAATAGTAAGCATAATCTCATTATCAACAGTCCGATCAATATCACAATTACCAAGTATAGGTACGCCAATAATATCATAAAAAGGCTACACAAGCCATATAGAACTCTATCCTCATATCAAATGTCAAAAGTAAGATACTATAATATCATGAAAAGGTACAAAAATAGTCTCCAATAGCTACTATCACTACGTGGCATCAAACCAAGAATAATAGAACAAATCAAGTCACAACACAATAGGGTAGCTAGCCCCAATCACACAACAGAGCCCAACCTAAGAAAATATCCAACCCAACTTCATATCCGAAAGTTTACATGCTTTCTACGACAATATCATCTAAATATATACTTTGCTAAATGAAGTCTCACCATAGGGTAAGCCGTAACCTACCTGGAAGGCTGAACAGCAATATCACTAACAATCACACCTTAGCCTTTCCTTTCCTTTGAGCCTCGAGATCAAGAAAGTCTATTCATATTTGAAATCTAGGTTAGAAAGCATGAAGATCGATACCTATATTGCTATCATTCAAATTGGATCAAAACCAACCCTAGAATTTGGGAAAACGGGGCCCACAAGATCAAAACGGGAAATCCAGGGGTAAATTATCCAATTAAACACTAGGTGATCAAAACTCATCAACTAATTCCTAAATTAACTCAAGGATTCATCCAACTTCGAAATCCAAGCAAAACTCCCAATTTTGGGTATAAACCCTAACTCCTAAATTCAAGAATTTCACACTAATAATGGAAGGTATATGATTAACAACCTTAGATACATCATAATATAGCATAAACTCAATCAATTTCATCATTTAAAGCAACTTAGGAAGTCTAACCAATTTTATGAACTTCTCAAGAAAGACCCATTAAACCTTCTTCCATGAAAAACCACAATTTTCTACTTTAGAAATCATGGATTAAAGCTTAAACCAAGGGAATGAATCAAAGGAAAATACTTAGATTATGGTTTAGACCTTATCCCATGGAAGAAACTTGAAGAACAACCTTGAATTCTCCCAAACCTAAGCTTTCTAGATGAGAGAAACTCCAAACAACATTAAATAGCAAAAACGCCCAGCTGTTCTGCCTCATTTCTGGTGCCAAACGATCCGAAAACTTGCTTTTGATGCCTCCAATGGATTCCCTGAGAAATTTCACTCAAGTTAGGCTTTTGAATCACTCCATTTGACCCTATAATGAATGAGATATGGTGGTTTCAATATTGGGAAGAATGCAGATTTTTAAATACGAATTCAGTGACAATTTCGTAGTTAATCTGAAAAATCTAGCAACCCAATTCTTAGTAAAATTACCATAATTCCCTCATACGATGTCGTAACTTGATAATTTCAGTTGCTATGGTTCTGAAATTACGATACGGATATAATGATTTAGTCAAAACACGAATCAAAGGATGTTTGTTCAATATGGACATGTCCAAAATCATCATACCAACTTATTGGAACTTTCAAAACATTGACACGCGTTCATCTTGACCCGATGTTGACCATGGTCAACTCCAATTGTAACTTAACCAGTTTCTCAACCAATGACACCACTAAGCATCTCCGAACCTAATGGAACTGTCAAAATTCGATTACGGCCACGTTTACCCAAAAGTCAATTTTGAGTCAAACGGTTTTCGCTTCAAGACCAAATTTTCTAAAAGTCATTCCAAAACCCAAAACGATGCCTAGGGAACTATGCCACCAGTCCCCGCAGGTCAAAATAGTACTAACAAGGCTCGGGGATGAGTCAACGGGGGAAAAAATGTTAAAAACGCAATAACGACCAAATAGGTCGTTACATCAGATACCAATTAAACAATCGCTCGTCCTCGAGCGACAACGGAATGAAACGAGGCAAGAGTACCTGACTTGGCAAATAACAGGGATATCTCTCACGTATCTCAGACTCGGTCTCCCAAGTAGCCTCCTCAATAGGACAATGCTTCCAATGATTTTCACTGACGCAATCTCTTTAGATCTCAATTTTCTAACCCTCCTATCCAAGATGGCAATAGGCTCCTCTTCACAAGACCAGTTCTCATCACACAATGTTGAATCCCAAAGAATAATTTAAGACCCATTGTGAATATAAACTTCCTCATAAAGGCACATGGAAAATCGGAGGGACAGTTAATTTTTTCAGGCTTTTTTTAAAAAACCTCTAAACATCAAACTAATCCCACGGGAGAACGACACCTCTTACCATATAAAGCCTGACTCGAACCATACTGACCCGGAATGAATGCACTACTCTCGAATATCACTAATAGTTCGTTTTCTTTCTAATTCTTGAAACCAATCACGGTCTATTAGATTCCTAAAAGAAAATTCTCATCTTTTCCTCGGACATAACAAATCATATCTATCACCTTCAACTCCACAATTGAGTTCATCGAGTTATTAACTTAGTACCGAAGAGCTATACCTTACGATTTCAATCTTCATGTTTCTCAAGCCTTTACCCGATACGCAAATCCGATCAAACCCGAACTTTCATCTAGATGTTAAAAGCCTGTATAGTAATTATATAACCATCAAACCTCTCATAGTGTTACACTGCCACCCTAAATCTCACGCAATCACCCGCAAGTCTTTAATAACCAAAAGCGCTTACCAATTTTAGCCTTTTCAATACTACTTGCAACATAAAATATCACCACGGTAGGGTGTCACCTCGAAAATATAACTCTAGTACTCATTCTTGATGAGATTACAATCATCTCTCTTAAGGCATGCTAACTCATCCACTATAGAAGGTCATTGTTGTATACGAATATGTACCACTATTGCCACTTTTTATAAACCTCCACAAGTTGGTTCACGGAAATATGCTTCTCGTATAGAATATGTCTCCGAGAACTGTCATATCACATAGTCCGTCCTTATAGATTTCCTTCTTAAGCTCTTGCAACAACACATCTCAACTGGAAAATACAAGAAAACGACATCACAATCCACACTGACCCAAGAAATCCCCAAGATGTACCTTTTTCTTATCGATTCACAATCATCTATACCTTCTCTTGACTCATTAATTCCCAATTTTCTAATGTCACAACCCATTTTACTAGGCCGTGCGGGTACCTATCATTCTCGTCGCGATAGGCGAACCCTTATCCCAAAGTAACCAATTCAAGTAAAGGCAGAAGAATAAATATAGAATAAGTCTCAAATCATCCATATCAGATAAAATATGAAAATACTAAATACAACACCATAGATCTGGTCTAATTCATACAAGAGCACTAACTAAATACTACAAGTCTGAAAGATGATAAAGTCTCATAATACAACTGTCTCGAAATAAGAGTAAGACAAGTAAGTAAAGGAAAGAACATTCGGGCAGCCGCCGTAATCGTGTTCACCATAGAATTGATCTATGCCGCTCCCTCTTAATCAACCGTGAGGGAAAGAATGGAACTGTCTAATACGTCGCATCCATAAAGAATGCGACGGGCGTAGGTCGAGAAAAAACAACGATCTTGGTAGGTAATCATCGAAACATGACCAGAGTATAACTAACATAATTCAGACAATAAAGCAGGATAGGTGTTATATCCCGTATTTTGTATATTGGAATATTTTAAGCTAACTGCGATAAGTTAAGGACAAGGCTATTTTCCAATTTTGTTTAATGCACAAGTTGCTTATGAATTTTATTGGATGGAAATATTAAGGAAAATTGGGGGCTAGAAGTTGAAAAAAATATTTCATGAAAAGCCACAAGTGGCCGTGTGGTGGAGTGTGGGCTCCCTTACGGCTTGGCTAATTTTGATTGCCTCAAGCCATAAGAGGGCATGTGTCCACCTTGTATTTGTAGATATATATATATATATATATGTATGTATATATATAAGTGATGAAAAAAGCAAGACATATTCATCATTTTCACAACTCTAGAAACTTGGAGAAGAGAGAGAGAAATTCGCCCACAGTGGCAAAATTTGGTGTCCCTAAATATTGATCAAAAGATAATTTTCTTCTAGTATTCCAACCAATTGGAAGGTCCCTAATAACGTGAAGTAGTTGTTGGAGCAAGCAAAGCATTCATTTTTGCAATTTACAAACCACAGCCAAGTTGAGAAGTTAAAGGGTAAAGGTAAGGTTTAATCTCCTTTTACATGTGTTATGGATGATTTGTGCATGTTGTAGTGTGTAGAAATGAATGAAATTCATGGAACCATAGGTGTTGGTTCTTAGCGTGTAGGGTCGTTTGGTGTAGAGGTGAGGAACTAAATTTACTTAGTGTTTTGGTTGTTGTTGTTGTGGATTCTATGATGCAAATGAAGGTTTAATGGTCAAGTTGGAGTTGTAATTATTTGTGGGGGTCATTTGTATAAGCTAATATGATGTTCATATCATTTCTTGCCCTGCGTGGATAATGTTGTTAACGTGTGGTGGTTGGTATAATTCATGAATTTGGAAGTGAGAAATGCGTTGTTGTTGTTCTTATTGAGTTTGGAAGATTACGGGTTGTGTTGTATGTGGTTGATTCGAATGTAAATGGAATGCCGTCGAATTATGTAAAAGGGAATTACTAACGTTAGAATACGTTTTGAATTAATTGTTGATGTTGTTAATATGGTTGTTGGTATTGTTGTTGATGGTTTGGCCGAGTTGAATTCTCGGGTTTGTTGAATTTATAAAGGAAATGCTGCCCGAATTTCTATAAATGAAGTGCTAGCTTAAGGTTGGATTCTTAAGTACCTATAGCTAATGTTTGGTATCTACTGATGTTGTTGTAGATTTTGGGAAGCCCGAGACTTAAGTTCGGATTAGCTTAGGAAGCGAACAAGGTATGTAAAGCCTATCCTTTCTTTCTTTTGGCATGTCTTAGATGTAAGTAAGATACGATACGAGCTTTGGGGTAACTCTATTCGTAAGTTCCGAGCATGTCTACGATTCTTACTCACTTCTTGATATTAGCCTTCCTAATATAGTCGAGCTATCTCCCTCGAGTCATTTGTATGATTGGATATTGAATGATGCATAAAGAATTCCTGTTCCTAAAGGATCCTATAATGAGTAACGTCCCTATCTTTCATAAGCGGTCTCGGATTGGGTTGATACGTTCGTAGAGGATTCTATAACGAATAATGCCCATAACTTTCATGGGCAGGCTCGGATTGGGTTGAAACATGTCTACGATCCCTGAGATTCTCTTTAACGTAGTCCTAATGGCATTTAGAACGGATTGAACATGACTATCATTTGATACTTGAGCGTTGATTTGTCTACTTATCTATAGAGTCTTAAAAGATGATTTATATGCATATGGTTTCTCACTACTCTGCTCGTGCATGCTGTTATTACTTCTTTCACTGAGTCCCGGGCCAGGACACGTATTCGTGCACAACTCCACTGCATTATTCACCGAGTCCCTCACTAGAGGGCCGGGACACGTTATATGTATATGTATATGATGATATGATGACATGATGATATGATGATATGGGGATGGCGGCCAGGATGGCATATGATGACTTTATTCACCGAGTCCCTCACTAGAGGGCCGGGACACGTTATATGTACATGTATATGATGATTTTATTTACCTAGTCTCTCCTGATAGAGGGCCGGGACACGTTATATATGCATATGTACAAGATGATTATCTAATTATGTTTCTAAGTCCCATAACGAATTGGATATGATATTGAAATACATGATTTATGATTCAAAGGCACGCCTTGTGGTTTTCTGGTTATTGTACTACTTTTTACACTCCTGATTTCAGTATGATCCTGTTTACTGTATTTCATGCTTTATGTCATGACCCAACCCCGTAGGCCGTGACTAGTGCCCAAGCTGGGCACCCATACGCACTCATTAACCAGAATCGGCATACAAACAACTTACACAGACATAAAGATCACACGTGGTTCCAAACTGTCGCATACAAACATATATATACTGCACCGAAGCCGGCAAGGCTATCGTACTATACATAACATATCGAAGCACACATACACGCAGCCAACAAGGCTGCCCCGGCGGATGGGCCGTCCAAGCACAAATCAAACAAACACAACCGGACGGTAACTAATTACAACCCACATATATGTCTACAGACCTCTAAGAGTATCAACAGAATCCTATGACGGGACAGGGCCCCGCCGTACCCCTGAATATACATAAGTGTATACAATGAAAGTGTCTGTACCAAAATATGGGCTCCAGAACAAGGGAGCACTCCAAGACAGCTGAACGGGAATCCTAAGCCGGCGGATCACCAAAACGTGTATCTGTACCTGCGGGCATGAAACGCAGCCCCCGAAGAAAAGGGGGTCAGTACGGACTATGTACTGAGTATGCAAAGCATAGAATACCGAAAACGAGGTCATAACCGAAGTAAGGAGTACAGAAAGTGAGCATAATAACCCGAATACCAGAATGCTTGCATCTGAAATTCAAATCGCACATACGAGGTACAGAAGACAAACATAATAATCAGAATGCCAAAATGCTTACTCCTGAAATACAAATCATGCATATCAACGTCATGTATCATATCCGGCCCATAATGGGACTGAGTGACCTAAGTAAATGATCATCACATACATACCGTAACACATCATAACATCAAAACCTATCATATGAGATGACATTAACGGATGTGGGGATTACTTAAACCAATGTGGGATTCGCCAAACCAATGTGGGATTCGCCTGCGGCAGCCTTACACTCACCCCCCACTCGGGACCCGGTCAGGCGTACCGCCGAGGTTTGCCCCACCATTGGGTTTGCCCCATCACCGGCTCTGATACCAACTGATCATACTCCAGAATACGTATATATAACATATAACGTGTCCCGACCCTCCAGTGAGGGACTCGGTAAATAAGATCATCATATCATCCTGTTATCATATATCATATCAGACTTCGTGTCACATCATACTTCGTGTCACATCATACTTCGGAATACACATTAAATGCTGGTATCACACATCATACTTCGTAATACAGTATAGTGCGCACAATAACATAACCGGCCCGGACTCCGGCGAAAGATATAACAACAAAATGCACGAGCAGAGTCGTGAGAGACTATATGCAATTTAAAACATTTACAAAGACTCAATAGAGTAATCAAAACGAACTATCATTTACAAACCAGACAATAGCCAAATCAAGTTTCTTCCGAATGTCACTCGGGAACATATCAGATTCTATCATTTACAAACCAGACAATAGCCAAATCAAGTTTCTTCCGAGTGTCACTCGGGAACATATCAGATAGAACTTTAGAAATCATAGTTACGTATCAAAATCATATGCGTAAAAATCCTCATTTCAAACTCGACAGATAAATAAGTAATCATACTCGGGGGTCAGAATCATAGCCACATTAAGTTCTTTCAAAGGTCGTCAGAACTATACAAAGGAAAGTCGCGGGACCCACGGACGAGCGTCAACCCAATCCGGGCCTGCCTACGAAAGACATAGTCATTATACGCTACAGAATCTCCTACGAGCATATCGAGGCGATCCGGTTCTGTCTATGAAAGTTACGGACATTTTTAGACATAGGAGCCTTTAGGAACAAAACCGTTTATACAACCAACATCAAGAAGCAAATATGAATCATAAACATGCTCGGAACTTAAGAATGGAGTTACCCCAAGGAACAAATCATGTCATACCTTAATCCCGTCTAAGACATGCCAAAAGAAGGAAAGAGTAAGCTTTACATACTTCGTCCGCTCTCAAAGCTAGTCCAAACTCAAATCTCGGGCTCCCCAAGATCTACAATAACGTCATTAAATACCGAACATTAGCTATAGGCATTTAGGAATCCAATTCCAAACTAACACTTAATCTACAGAAATTTGGGCAGCATTTTCCCTGTAAATCCAACAACCCCGAGAATTCAACTCGGCCAAATCTTCAACAACAATACCAACAACTATGTTTACAACATCAATAATCAACTCAAAACGCATTCTAACATTAAATACTCTTTTCTACATAATTCAACAACATTCCATTATCTTCAATTCAACCACACATAATCTAACTAACACCAATGCTCACACATTCAACTACTAATCCGAAACCATTCAAACGATATGCAAGAACACTTTAAACAACCCACATAATATTTAAAACAACTCAACCACGGTGCCACCTCACCCGAAACCACTCCAACCCTAGAACAACACAATAATCCATTCCTCTCTTTCAAATTCATAAATTACACCAACTATCCACACCTTACAATGTCATTCTCATAAATATAAAAATTACATTAAAAACACATTAACTTCCAAATCAGCCCGCAACAATTACAACATCAACTTGAATCATTAAACTCTCATCTTTATCCTAGAACTCATGACAACAACAACCAAATTACCACATAAGATCAATGCATTCTTTGCTACACAAGGGAGGGGGTATTCGGCCACCACCCCAACATGCCAACTTCAGGACTTTCATTCATTTCAACACACTACAACAACCAACCATGCTAAATAAGATTAATTCATCACTCCTACACAACACCCACACCTACACGGCTATGGACCATGCACACGGCTCCACTTCCACATGCAATATTTCATCAGTTTTGTCCATTTTTACATGCTACAACACACATAAACCATCCATAACATATAAAAACAAGATTAAACCTTACCTTTCTTCTCAACTTCACAACTTAGCTAAGGTTGGCAAAGGATGAAAATGAGCGGTTTGTTGACTCAAACAACAACTCCACGTTAACAAGGACCCTTCAATTAGTGGGTTTGCTAGAAGAAAATAATTTTTTTGATGGCTATTTTTGGTCTTCAATTTTTTCTCTCCATGGCCGAATAGTCTCAAGCTTTTGCTCTCCAAACTTCTTGATTTTTCTAAGTGATGAAGATGGAAAAGATGACTACTTAGTCATCTTAATATGCATATATTAATCATCCATGTGGCCATGGCCCACACTCCATGTGGCCGGCCACATGCCCCCTTAAATCATGAAATATTAATTTTTCCATTAATTCACTTTTAACCCCCAAACTTCCTTAATATTCCATGGCACAAATCATAGCAACTTATGTCTTAAAATAAAATCGTGGTTAAAAGTCTCGACTCGTATCCTGGAATAGTCTTGTCCTTAACTTTTCATAGTTAACTCGAATTATCCTAATGTATAAAATACGGGATATAACTCTTTACTTGCTCAGTACATATTTCGTACTGACCCCCTTTCTTCGGGGGCTGCGTTTCATGCCCGCAGGTACAGATACTTGTTTTGGTGATCTGCCAGCTTAGGATTTTCATTCAGCTATCTTGGAGCGCTCCCTTGTTCCGGAGCCTATATTTTGGTACAGACACTTTCGTTGTATATGTGTACGTCTATTCAGGGGTACGGCGGGGCCCTGTCCCGTCATATGATACTGTCGCTACTCTTAGAGGTCTGTAGACATATGTGTGGGTTGCGAGAAGTTACTGTTCAGTTGTGTCCGTATGATTTATGTTTTGGGCGGTCCCATTCGCCGTGGCAGCCTTATCGGCTTGCGTATGTATATATGTTTTGAGATACTGCATGTTATGATAGCCTTGCCGGCTTATGCACGATATTATCTGCTGAAAGTTGTGACTGTGATATGTATATATATATGCGATAGCTTTGGGGCACCGTCTCGCCATTCTGTATGTATAAGTTCTTGTTATGCTAGTTGTGGACTGATTGTAGTTAGCAGGTGAGTACGAGTGTCAGCCCATTTTCTTTCAGTCAGGACTACTTACTCAGCTGAGGACTATGCAAGGTTATATATATTAAGGAGATAGTAAGACTTCACGGAGTTCCTACATCTATTATATCCGACGGTGAGGCGTCCCGCCACACACAACTTCCGGAGATCATTTCGGGAAGGATTGGGGACCCTGTGTGAGTCTTAGCAGTACGCATTCCACCCTCGACCGACGGACAGGCCAAGCGTACGATTCGTACGCTAGAAGATATGCTTCGCGGGCTCCGTGCTATTGATTTCGCAGGTAGCCGGGATGATCATTTGCCACTTATGGAGTTTGCCATAATAGTAGCTACCATTCTAGCATCCAGATGGCACCGTATGAGGCTCTTGTATGGTAAAAGTGCAGTATCACCCACCGGGTTGATTTGATGCTGGGAGAACTAAGTTAATCGGCTCAGATATAATTCAAATAAAGTTTCCATTATAAGGTAAAACTTATTCTGAAAGGTTATTAATCAAAATTTCGTAGTCGGCTTAAGTCATATGTAGATAATCGACGTCGACACTTAGGGTTGTAGATTGGCGAGTGGGTATTCTTGAAAATATCACCCATGAAAGGTATAATGAGATTCGACAAGAAGGAGAAGCTTAGCCGAGATATATTGGGCCTTATTACATTGTTCGTAAGGTAAGCAAGGTTGCCAATGAATTAGACCTACCCTTGATCCGGAAGCAATACACCTAAAGTTGTTTCATGTGTCCATGCTTCTCGCAAATGCATTGGTGACTTTTCTAGGTATTCTCTTTGTGGACGATGTCCTGTGTAACGGAAGAGCTATCATACGAGGAGAACCCTGTAGCTATACTGGAGCGTCAGGTAAGAAGGTTGCGTACTAAAGACGTGGCTTCGTTAAGGTATTGTGGCGGAACAGGGAGGAGATGACTTGAGAAGCTGAAGAGGAGATGAAGAAGAAATATGATTGGTAGATGAGACTGCATGTTATAGCAATAAAGGAAACCCCCTGAGATCCTTATAAGACCTTATGAGACTAGTTTAACATTCGAGGACGAATGTTCTAAAGGGGGGAAGGATGTTATATCCCGTATTTTGTACATTGGAATATTTTAAGGTAACCGCGATAAGTTAAGGACAAGGCTATTTTCCAATTTTGTTTAATGCACAAGTTGCTTATGAATTTTATCGATGGAAATATTAAGAAAAATTAGAGGCTAGAAGTTGAAAAAAATATTTCATGAAAAGCCACAAGTGGCCGTGTGGCTTATGTGGGCTCCCACCCATGGCTTGGCTAATTTTGATTGCCTCAAGCCATAAGAGGGGCATGTGTCCACCTTGTATTTGTAGATGCTATATATATATATATATATATATATATATATATATATATATAAGTGATGACAAAGCAAGACATATTCATCATTTTCACAACTTCTAGAAACTTGGAGAAGAGAAGAGAGAAATTCGGCCAAGGCTAGCCGAAAATTTGGTGTCCCTAAATATTGATCAAAAAAAAAATTTCTTCTAGTATTCCAACCAATTGGAAGGTCCCTAACAACGTGAAGTAGTTGTTGAGCAAGCAAAACATTCATTTTTGCAATTTACAAACCCTAGCCAAGTTGAGAAGTTAAAGGGTGCAAAGGTAAGGTTTAATCTTCCTTTTACATGTGTTATGGATGATTTGTGCATGTTGTAGTGTGTAGAAATGAATGAAATTCATGGAACCATAGGTGTTGGTGCTTAGCCGTGTAGGGGTCATTTGGTGTAGAGGTGAGGAACTAAATTTACTTAGTGTTTTGGTTGTTGTTGTTGTGGATTCTATGATGCAAATGAAGGTTTAATGGTCAAGTTGGAGTTGTAATTATTTGTGGGCTGTTGTATAAGCTAATATGATGTTCATATCATTTCTTGCCTCTGCGTGTAATTCATGAATTTGGAAGTGAGAAATGCGTTGTTGTTGTTCTTATTGAGTTTGGAAGATTACGGGTTGTGTTGTATGTGGTTGATTCGAATGTAAATGGAATGCCGTCGAATTATGTAAAAGGGAGTTACTAACGTTAGAATACGTTTTGAATTAATTGTTGATGTTGTTAATATGGTTGTTGGTATTGTTGTTGATGCTTTGGCCGAGTTGAATTCTCGAGGTTTGTTGAATTTATAAAGGAAATGCTGCCCGAATTTCTATAAATGAAGTGTACTAGCTTAAGGTTGGATTCTTAAGTACTCATAGCTAATGTTTGGTATCTACCGACGTTGTTGTAGATCTTGGGAAGCCCGAGACTTAAGTTCGAATTAGCTAGGGAAGCGAACAAGGTATGTAAAGCCTATCCTTTCTTTCTTTGGCATGTCTTAGATGTAAGTAAGATACGATACGAGCTTTGGGGTAACTCTATTCGTAAGTTCCGAGCATGTCTACGATTCTTATTCACTTCTTGATATTAGCCTTTTAATATAGTCGAGCTATCGCCTCCGCGCCTTTTGTATGATTGGATATCGAATGATGCATAAAGAGTTCCCTGGGTTCCTAAAGGATCTCTATAATGAGTAACGTCCCTATCTTTCATAAGCGGTCTCGGATTGGGTTGATACGTTCGTAGAGGATTCTATAACGAATAATGCCTGTAACTTTCATGGGCAAAGCCTTTCGGGATTGGGCTGATACATACCCACGTCTCGAGATTCTCTTTAACGTAGTCCTAATGTTATATCCGTATTTCATGCATTCGATAATTCGAGAAATATGGTAAGATAAGGGCAAGGTCATTTTTAAAAATTATTTTAATGCGAGTCCGGGGAAAATTTTTATGACTA
>NC_081353.1:10458088-10493088 GCF_029784015.1 Lycium ferocissimum
TGAATAATGTCGGTATGAAAAACATAATTAACATCATAATAAAGCTTTTAAGAAATAACATAAGATAGGAGAGTGTAAGATGATAGAACCCGATTTCTTTCAGCGACAATTATCACGTTACTTGCTTTTTCTCTAACAGGGCCTTCCATTTCTTGTACCCCTTCTATATATTAATGCAATACTGACCATAAAGGTTTGGTGTCTCACATACACAGCATGACAAGGCTCGGTGTTATACATACATGGCCACCAAGGCTCGGTATTATACGACTGCGATGCTAGGTAGCATGCTATGTATGATAGATAGCATACCGACCGTCGCTCGGTGTTATTAATAGTCATACTTATATGTGTATATATATATATATATATATATATATATCATTTCGATTATACCTTTCCTTAGAAGATCAACTATCATAGGATGAGACTAATAGTATCGTGAGAATATCAAGAATCGTAAGCCTTGGTGATTCTAGGAATGAAGTCATCTTGGAAGACATTATGAAATTCACATGAAGGAATACAACGTTGGGATCATGCCTTAAGAAAGAAGGGTTAGCGTTACGTACCTCTTTGTCTTCTTAACTATTTAACGTTCACCGTCAAAGCTTGGAAAATCTACATTTAGAAGGATGCATACCATGGTTAAGCCTTAAAGATACTCTTAAATTCAAACTAGAATAATTCATGAACTAACAAAAATTGGGCAGCATTTCCCCTATTTCATCGACTTCCACCATATCATAAAACAACTCCCAAACAACCATAATAACACCCACAACATCATACTCGAGTAGTCATATTCAGTAAGTCTCCAAAATTCGTTCTCATATTCAACTTACACTAACAACTTCACACCAACCCTTTGCACATTTCCATACAATGCTTCCTTATCATCATTATTACCTTCCATAACAAGATTATATCCTTATCATATTAGGAATCATGGCTCAAGTTAATTTACTACTCAAAAACATCATGAAACCCATATTTAGAACTCATCCTCTACTTTCTCCTTTCACCCAAGTTATGCAACAACTAAGCATTCCCAATAACATGAAATAAGCATGAAAACTAACCTTTTATCTCATAAGAATAAGCTTCGGAGCAAGTTATCAACTTGTATGAAAACCCTAGCTTCAATACCCAAATTATTCTTGAAGTCTACTAACCTTAGTGAGCCTTCCAACACATGAACACCTTAATTCTTGATATGTGATCTTTATTTTCTATTGGGTTAGAGTGGAGGATGCTTGGAGAAGGGTTTTGGAGCTTTGGAGAAAGTGTGGGAAATGCAATAATAAACAAGGGTGGCCATATTTAACAAAAATAATTTTGGCCCGACCCGGATATACGGCCAATTATGTGGGCCGTATAATTTATACGGTCTGTATAATCTCACCAGGGAGTCACTGTTTCACCCAAAAAAAAAAATTTGCGTTACCAAGGCGTAGATGGCTTGTATGAGCTCGAGGAGAGCAAAGTTATACAAGGATCGGGGATGCGATTATATGATGCGAGCATAAGAATATATATATATATATATATATATATATATATATATATATATATATATATATATATATATATATATATATATATGACATTTGGAGAACGTATGGAGTAAATCGGTCAGTACGTTACTAGATGAATAACCCTCGTAACCGTAAGTTAAGGTGAGGCCCACATGTTGGGGTTTTATAAAGGACACATGAAAAGTGATATGAGTAGTACATGGAAAGTTGAGCAAGTCTTAAGAAGGACCCTTAAGTCAAATATGGGCATAAGTCCTCCAAAAGGATGATTTAAGGATACGTTTTCGGATGATTTAAATTGGAGGGGCCAAAAAGCTATTATAAGTTTGGAATTTAGAAACACACCAAAAATTAAAGTTGTAGATAATTTAATGAGCTTACCAACCATAGGTAGTGGGACCACACACAATAGCGGGATCAAAGGTTATGGCCATTTTAAGATAAAGACTCCAAGCTGCCAAATGGCTTCCGCGGGTCCCACTTGGGGAAGTCAGTGGAACCGACTTATGAGGGGTATAAAAACTCCCCATCAACCCCATTTTTTCAGCATTTTCCATTCTCATAAGTCCTAGAAACTTCCCAACACATCCCCCAAACATCTATAGCCCA
Source organism: Lycium ferocissimum (assembly GCF_029784015.1). Lineage (NCBI taxonomy): Eukaryota > Viridiplantae > Streptophyta > Magnoliopsida > Solanales > Solanaceae > Lycium > Lycium ferocissimum. The sequence goes on from NC_081353.1 coordinate 10,460,236, forward strand.
TTAAATCAAGAATTTAACAAGATTACACCAAACTAGTCCATGAAAGGTGATTGTTCTTGCTTCTACTTGATATTGTGGCAAGTTTGGTCTTGAAGGAAGTTGGTGTGGATTTCTTCAAGTATAAGGTATGTTCTTCATCCTATCTCTTATGCTGGGTTGATTTGAAGGTTTAGCAAGTCTTAAAAGTGAAAATAGTTATGGAGGAAAGGTCATAAAGTGTCGTGTTATAGTTGTTGTGTTTTATGATTTGTTTTGAGCATGTTGGCCATGTGGCTGGGCTGATTTACATGTATAGAGATGGTATCTAATGTTGTTGGTGTGTTGATGAGATTATGCTCCTTGATTGGGAAGAAAGGAAGTGTATATTGTTGTTGTATGCTGAAAAACATCGTGTGGGATGTTTTATGGAATATATTAGTATTGATAATATTATTGTTGATGTTGGTATTGTTGTTGTTATTGTTGGTTGCTAGATTGTGACTTCGGGCTAGGCATATAAACAGGGGAGATGCTGCCCGAATTTTGATAGATTCTAAAGGAGTTTGGTTTAAGGAATTGAGATAGGCATATGACGATAAGTTTAACGGTGATATAATTTCTCTTGAGTGTAGATTTGCAAGTTCGAGAGAATAAGCGTTAATTCGTAGGAGATCAATCAGGTATGTTAAGGCTTTCCATTTCTTTCATTTTTGCATGATCCTATGACATAAGCGAACAACGAGTAATCGAGTTTCCATATCATTCTACTCTTAGAAGTACTAGGAGTATCTCAGTTCTTGATGATCTTGTACCCCTCTATTATGATTATTCCTTCTGTTCATGGGTCCTAAATATTATATCATGATAATGTTTGTTTATGTTTATGCATTACATTCATTTGCATATATGCATATTGACTCATGACCAGAAGGCATTATATACGCGTATATTATGTATATTATATATATATATGTATGGGGTATGGGGAAAGGGCGAGGCGTTATATACGCGTTGCAATCGATCGGTACAGTGCGCGATGATGATATTAACATGCCCCGAAGGAACCATTTTATGTTATTATGCCCAAAGGGGGCCATTGTATCTATTATGCCACGAAAAGACTATATGGGATATGGATCGGGCCGTGCGTTCTTCGACACCCTGACCTATGCATATCATATGCTGCATGAGAGGGCATTTTCGATGTGCAGAGACATATAGATGCATTCACACGAACATGTTGGATAATCGAGACTTGCGGATGCATTCGGTCGATCGGTTTAGTTTACGAGTTTCAGATTTTCTTTATGACTCCTATGTGTATATTATTCTCCTGCCTTACATACTCGGTATGTTTTCCGTAACGACTCCCATGTGTTCGAGAGGAAATGCATTTCGTTCATGCCCTCGGTTGATCTTGGGAAGAAGTTGCATCCTTAAGTGCTTCTTTAGCTTGACGGTGGAACACTCTATAACTGGGTTGCCTTCTAGACCTAGTATATTTTTGATGTTTATGAGTAGGGAAGGGGCCCTGTCCCGTCATGCGACGTCCCGATATGTACGTAGAGGCTCGTAGACACTTATATTCGGTCGACCAGTATGGCCCGCTCAGCACTTGTTTGGTTATGTAGTTTTATCGGGTAGCCTTGTCGGCTTGTACCCGAGCTCAGTTTAGTGATGCATGTATTTATATACCTTTCGAGGGCGGTGACCCTCCAGTTTATGATACCTATCAGACAGTACATTATACATTATATTGTGAGTGCCCTCAGGTGGCCCAAAATGAGTATGAGCAGGTATGTTATGTATGTTTTATGGCATCTAGGAGGTCGACACGGGTTGTCCGTCATAGCCCTCGACATAATTTGGGCCCGCAGCGAAAAGTGGTATCGAAGCGGATTCGTCTAGGGTGTGTCTACGAGCCGTGTACGCAAAGTCTTGTTTATGGGTGTGAAGCGCGCCACGCACACAAACAAGAGGCTGCCGAGGCATTTAAGACGATTGACCATTCTTTCTCATCTTAGATCGTGCCGCAGAGCTAAATTATAGGATGTGATGTCCCTGATTCTAATCCTAAATGTTTTTATTGTGGATGAGTAGTTGAATACGCCGCTATGAAATAATTGATGAGAATTGAAGTTGTTACTCTGAAAGGTATGTTTCCTACCTTATTGATATTGATAGACTTTGATATGAAAACCTGAGTTACGGGTACTGTGGTCACCCTATGAGGCATTGGATGTGTTTACTAGGCTGTGTGTAGGAATAGCGCAGTAAGAAGTATAGAGGAAACTCTGCCAAAATTTTTACAAATTGAATTGTTTGAATGTCTATTCTATAGAGAAAGAATGAAGGAAAAATGTGACAATCGGATGTTTGGTAAGTCATGATTGAATGAACAATTATAAGATGCCTTCAAAGAGAAGTTTTAGAATGATTGTAATTTAATTTAAGGAAGAACCCTGGAGGGAAAAATGATTAATAATTAAAGGAGTTGGAATGAGTGCATTCGAGAGATTTCGGAGAATTGAGATTATTGAAGATATAGGGAAAGTTGACACTAAGATTGAAGTGCGGTATTACGATTTATAGATTGGTAGTAAGAGATAATGAAGAGATATTGATAAGGGAAAGGAAGTTAACGAGTAAGGAAAAGTTTTACTCTAGAAGTTTATATATATCTACATAAGATCAGGACGGGTTGATGATAGGCACACAAACTTGTTTATCAGACTTCCCTATATGATGTGGGTTTACATTGGGATTTAGAAGTCACTAGTCATTCGACTTCAAGGGGATTTTGAGTATATAATAGTTGGTACTATTCTGAGAATCATGATGGCTAAGTTACTTTGGGTATGAATGATGACCTTGAACTCAAGAATGAGAAATGGTTAGGTAAGTTGGTGTGCATTTATGATTGTTTTCGGGATTGCTTATACAACTTCTAAATGTGATGTTTCTTGGCCGACGAAGGAAGTAGAGATTATATTAATCTTAGGAATATGTGGTGTATTACTGGCTAATCCTTATAAGAAGACTTCACCTCAATTTTTTTTCAAACATGTGTTGTGAAGGTTATTTGATGATAGAGAAAATAGGTGCGATGTCGATTTATGTGTAAAGAGAGAAGAGAGTAGGTGTACAAGTAAAGATAAAATATCGCAAGGATCGATTCAGTTGCTATAGGAAAGTAAAAGATGTGAGGTTGATTATTTTAGACAAGAAGACAGCGTAGAAGTACGAGTAAAGATTTTTAAGTGAAGTTATATCGCCGGGATTCACAGTTAGGATGTAAAAAGATATGCTAGGAAGACCTACAGGTTTAGACAAACGAAAAAAGGAATATGAGAAACCAGAATAGCCCGAGGAAAATTAGGAGCATATGAGCTTTGCAATTAGAATTTCAAAATGATCGTGAGGTATGAGTCTGGCTAGTTGGTCAAAAGAGGAGATGTATTAAAAACTCGATTCGGACGAAATCAAATGGCAACGGGATATCTCACAAAAAAAGTTGTTGAAAAGCAATAAAAAGATAAGTCATGCGTGCCTACATCGAGTATTATGTATACCCTTATGATTGATGTTACGACATGTTAAAAGTATTGATTCTGCTGTATGTCAAAATTGAGGTAGCAAGCGCAATAGAGAGAATCAGGATTGGGTTTTCTCGAGAATCAAAGTCAAATGGTGGTAACGCGATCAAATATGTAAGCATGAGCATTAGGAAAAAGAAGGTTGTGATATCATGAAGCGGAGAGAAACCTGCACAAGGAAAACATATACCCATTTAGGGTCAGGTAATATATATTTGAGAAAAAGGTTAGGATAAGAGCAGGAAAGCAGGCGATAGGATCAAATTTAAATAAATCAATGGGAGATAGAGACAAAACATGAATGTGAGGACCCCGAAACCAACCTATACGTCCTTATAACCAGAACTAAGAAGGTTGTAAATAATGGGCACAGCTGCATCCTTAAGAAGGAATAAACAGGTCTTATGAGAACGATGAGGAAATTTTATCTCCTGAGATTTAGCCAGGAGGATGGATGTGAGTCCATGATTGGTATGCCTATTTAAGGGAAGAAAGTACCCGAAGAAGAGATTTTCAGCGTAAAAAAGGATTCACACTCGTAATGGAATACTCCAAAGTTTCCTAACCTAAGAGTAAAGGATGACTAATGGAAACAGGCATTTTACAAGTAAAAGAAACTATGAGGACCAAAGGAAGGAGGAGGTGTTAATGAAATGGTTAAAGGGAATTATGTAGCCACCGACAACAAGGAGGAGGTTAATGAGTCGATGAAGCTTGCCCAAAGGAACAAAAATTGAAATTATAAGACAATGGTTGTGTGAAAGATGCGATCATGAAGAAAACTGAGAAATTCAAGATGTATATATATCTATCTATATATATATATATATGTACAAGTTGTAGTATCATAAAGGAAGTTGAAGACTCGATGAAAGAAGAAAGGAAAGGGTGTACATTGGAAAATCTATAGCATTTTGATTTGATACAAGAACAAGAACAGATTTAATTCTGAGATGAATGACAATATTCCCAAGCCCAAAAGAGGGAAATAAATTGGATTGACGGAGTCGAATTTTGGAGATGAACCGATATGTCAAGAATGTGCTAAAGAAAAGTGAGAATGGATTAAATGCAAGTATATCATGAGGCAATCTGGGAAGGAGAATAAGTTTCGCCAATGCGATACATTGTATTCCTTACCATGACTCGAATCACTCGCGCCGAAGAAATTTTAGGTACATTTAGATATGCAGTAAAGTACTCCAAGGGGTAACAAAAGGAATAAGAAAGGCCGCATGTGACCAGGGATAAGTATAAGGGACAACCGAGATTACTAAACAAAAGAACTTGTAGCACCAGAAAAGATTAAAGCTTTAAAAGAGGAGTAGTTACAGGAAGTTCAATAATCTTCAAAGGAAAGGAAGACAGTGTGCCTATGGATAACAAGACAGCGATGCCTGAGATTAGGGAGTACCTCGTAAGTCGTGAAATTCCAAGCCGCTGGTTATATCAATTATGAGAGTGTATGACATAGAACCATATAAACAATCACCATGATAAAATGGCTAACAGAATGGTGCAAGGACGATGATAAGGAGCCGAAGAAGAATAGAGGTTAGTTTAAGTCTCAATTAGTCATCGGTATAAGAGAGCCAAGGACTTAAGGAGGGAAGCATACTCGTATTGGAAGAAAATTATGATTACGTAGGATTTTATCTTAGTTCCATGTTCATTAGTTTATTTTATAATTATGCTAAAACTGAAAAGAGTAAATTATAGGAAAAGTTCAAGTATGAATATGATGATATTGTAGGGAATTAAAGAGTCCGACCAAGGAATTAAAAGGAGACGGCATGGTATGTATACAAGGTCGGCTGGTACAAAAAGGGATAATCTAAAATAGCACCAAAGAAGCAAGCAAGGAAAAGTGCCATATATGAACAAGAGAATTTCTTTACTAGTAGAGAAATAAGGAGCAAGGCAAAAGAGTACAACAATTAAGAATGCTCATAGACCGAGGAAGCGTAGCAAAGAATCATGAGTTAAGATCATCTTAATGGCAACAGGTCTCAGGACGGTAGCTAGATATCAGTTGACCACTGGGTACATACACAAGAACATGAGGATATGAAACTAATGAATGAGTTCGATAAAGAATTGGGAAGATATGGAAGAAGACTAATGATCCCATAGTATAAGGGCATGGAGATTAGGAACTAAAGGGGGACAACCATTTCAAGAAACTAATAAAAGCATCGTAAGCTACAACATTCGAGGACGAATGTTTCAAAGGGGGGAAGGATGTTACACCCCGAAAAATTTCGCGTTACCAAGACTGTAGACGGCTTAGTATGAGCTCAAGGGAGAGCAAAGTTATACAAGGATCGATGGAATATATGATGAAGAATATATATATATATATATATATATATATATATATATATATATATATATATATATATATATATATATCGCATTTGGAGACCGTATGGAGTAAATCGAATACGTTACTTGATGAATAGCCCTCGTAACCGCAAGTTAAGGTGGGGCCCACATGTCGGGATTTTATAAAGGACACATGAAAAGTGATATGAGTAGTACATGGGAAGTTGAGCAAGTCTTAAGAAGGACCCTTAAGTCAAATATGGGCATAAGCCCTCCAAAAGGACGATTTAAGGATACGTTTTCGGATGATTGGACTTGGAGGGGCCAAAACGCTACCAAAGTTTGGACTTTGGAAACACACCAAAAATTAAAGTTGTAGATAATTGAATGAGCTTTCCAACCACAGGTAGTGGGACCTCACAAAATATCGGGATCAAAGGTTATAGCCATTTTAAGATAAAGACTCCAAGCTGCCAAATGGCTTCCGCGGGTCCCACTTGAGGAAGTCAGTGGAACCGACTTATGAGGGGTATAAAAACCCCCATCAAAGCCATTTTTTCAGCATTTTCCATTCTCATAAGTCCTAGAAACTTTCCAACACATCCCCCAAACATTTATAGCCCATTAAATCAAGAATTTAACAAGATTACACCAAACTAGTCCATGAAAGGTGATTGTTCTTGCTTCTACTTGATGTTGTGGCAATTTTGGTCTTGAAGAAAGTTGGTGTGGATGAATTTCTTCAAGTATAAGGTATGTTCTTCATCTTATATCTTATGCTGGGTTGATTTGAAGGTGTAGCAAGTCTTAAAAGTGAAAATAGTTATGGAGGAAAGGTCATAAAGTGTCGTGTTATAGTTGTTGTGTTTATGGACTGTTTTGAGCATGTTATGGCCATGTGGCTGGGCTGATTTGCATGTATAGAGATGATATCTAATGTTGTTGGTGTGTTGATGAGATTATGCTCCTTGATTGGGAAGAAAGGAAGTGTATATTGTTGTTGTATGTTGAAAAACATCATGTGGTATGTTTTATGGAATATATTGGTATTGATAATATTGTTGTTGATGTTTATATTTTTGTTGTTGTTGTTGGTTGCTGGATTGTGAATTCGGGTTAGGCATATAAACAGGGGAGATGCTGCCCGAATTTTAGCAGATTCTAAAGGAGTTTGGTTTAAGGACTTGAGATAGGCATATGAAAATAAGTCTAACGGTAATATAATTTCTCTTGAGTGCAGATTTGCAAGTTCGGGAGAATAAGCGTTAATTCTTAGGAGATCAATTAGGTACGTTAAGGCTTTCCCTTTCTTTCATTTTGGCATGATCCCATGACATGAGCGAACAACGAGTAATCGAGTCTCCATATCATTCTACTCTTAGAAGTACTAGGAGTATCTCAGTTCTTGATGATCCTGTACCCCTCTATTATGATTATTCCTTCTGTTCCTGGGTCCTAAATATTGTATCGTGATAATGTTAGTTTATGTTTATGCATTCCATTCATTTGCATGCATGCATATTGACCCATGACCAAAAGACGTTATATACGCGTATATATATATATATATATATATATATGCGGTATGGGGAAAGGGCGAGGCGTTATATACACATTACCACTTGATCAACTGGTGCATAGTGATGATGATTATTATGCCCGAAGGGCCCATTATGTTATTATGCCCGAAGGGCCCATTATGCTATTATGCCCGAAGGGGGCTATATGGGATATGGGTCGGGCCGTACGTTCCTCGGCACTATGACCTATGCATATCATACGCCCGTAGAGACATTTTCAGTAAGCAGACATATAGATGCATTCATGCAGACATGTTCGTATAATCAGACTTACAGATGCATTCAGTCAGTCAGTTTAGTTTACGAGTTTCAGATTTTCTTTATGACTCCTATGTGTATGTTACTCTCCTACCTTACATACTCGGTACATTTTCCGTACTGACTCCCCTATTGTTCGAGGGGGCTGCGTTCATGCCCGCAGGTTCAGATAGCCAGGAAGATAGATTGCATCCTTAGGCCGGCTTCTTCGCCCGACGACGTGGAGCACTCCTCTCTTGCCGGAGTTGCCGTGTGAGACTGGTATATGTTTGATGTTTATGGGTAGGGCGGGGGGCCTTTGTCCGGTCCGGGCGCGACATGTCCGTATGTACGCGCAGAGGCTCGTAGACACTTATATTCAGTCAGACAGTATGGCCCGCTCAGCACTTGTTTGGTTATATGGTTTTATCGGGTAGCCTTGTCGGCTTGTACTCCAGCTCAGTTTAGTGATGCATGTATTTATATGCCTTTCGAGGGCGGTGGCCCTCCAGTTTATGATACCTATCAGACAACACATTATGTTGTGAGTGCCCTCAGGTGGCCCAGAATGAGCATGAGTAGGTATGTTATATATGTATTGTGGCATCTAGGAGGTCAGCTTCTGCGTGTCCGTCATAGCCCTCCGGTTGGGCTGTGACAGTCACCCCTCTCTGGAAGCATTCTACGGACATTTATACGGTTCGTACATATGGCCGTAGAAACTGGAAATCCCCCAAACTCATTTTCGTCGACTCGTTCAACTTCTAATCCTTATGAAACCTTCTTGGCACTTATATATCACTTCATTAATCATCTAAGAGGCCCTATAGCAGCCCCTCAAGAGATCACTAAATACGCATCAAATCAACTATCGCGAAAACCTTTCCAAACACGTCTTGCGTCTTACTTCCTTTGACGAACTTAGCTTCACATATTCATACGACTTCAAAATTTTATGGTATACTCTTAAAACTATTAGATGCTCTCCTTAATCTCATAAGAACTTCATGTTCATCTTAAGCTAGCATTAGTCTACTCACAAGACAACAATTCAGAAATCTCCGAGATGTAACATTTTTCCTCCCTTAGGAAAATTCGTCCTCGAATGTTAGGTTCTTGGGGATTCTATAAAAATTTCACCAGATTTTCCCCTGTAATATGGCACTCCTGACCTGTCACAGCAACCTAAAATATATCGCCTCACAGGGCTACAATAACAACATCAACAACCACGGCCACACACGACCAAAAAAACATCAAAGAAAGCATTACATACACACGAGGATCTTGGCGTCTCTGCCTGAGTCCCTTCTAGAGGTGGAAATAAATGCGGGTACCTGAACTTCATGTCTTCTTCTGCTTCCCAAGTAATTTCCTCTCTATTATTATTTCTCCATAAGACTTTAACCGAAGCTACATCTTTGGTTCTGAGTCTCCATACTTGCCTATCTAGAATGGCAATGGGAACTTCTTCGTAGGATAATTGCTCAGTGACTTGAACATCATCTACTGGTACAATTCTAGAAGGCTCTCCAATGCACTTACGAAGCATCGATACATGGAAAACCAGATGGACTGACTCCAAATCCGAAGGTAGGTCTAATTCATAAGCCACTTGGCCTACCTTGCGTACAATCTCATAAGGTCCAATGTACCGGGGACTACGCTTGCCCTTTTTGCCAAATTTCATGACGCCCTTCATTGGCGACACCTTTAAGAATACCTAATCTTTCACTTGGAACTCTAAGTTCCTTCGACGATGATCGGCATAGGATTTCTGACAACTCTGAGTTGTTAATAACCTGTCTTGTATAAGCTTGAATTTCTCTATAGCTTGCTGGACCAAATCTGGCCCTATCAATTAAGTCTCCCCTACTTCAAACCACCCAGTTGGTGATCTGCACTTGTGCCCATACAAAGCCTCATACGGGGCCATTTGGATGCTAGAATGATAAAGCGTTATTATACATATATATATATATATATATATATATATATATATATATATATATATAACAGATTAAATCGGGAGTTGTGGAGGTGACACCATACCTGACATGGTTAGCGAACATAGTCTTGGTGCCAAAGAAAGGTGGGAAAATAAGGATCTGTGTGGACTATCGCGATCTTAACCGCGCTAGCTCGAAGGATAATTTCCCACTCCCAAACATTCACATACTCATTGACAACTGCGCCAAGCATGAGGTGCAATCTTTTGTGGATTGTTACATGGGCTATCATCGAATGCGATGGATGATGAAAATGCTCAAAGACGTCATTCATCACGCCGTGGGGGTTTATCATTATCGGGTAATGCCTTTCGAGCTCAAGAATGCTGGCGCTACTTACATGAGGGCGATGACCGCCATCTTTCATGATATGATGTATAGAGAGATCGAGGCATATATGCACGATGTCGTCATCAAGTCCTGAGTGGGTGAGAACCACTTTGAACATTTGAGAAAATTCTTCGACAGACTCCGCAAGTACGATTTGAAGGGCGAATCACACGCAAAATGCGCATTTAGAGTGCCTGCCGAAAAATTACTAGGATTCATAATCAGTGGTCGTGGCATTGAGTTGGATCCCACAAAGATCAAAGCAATTGAAGAACTCCCACAGCCAATAACAAAGAAAGAGTTCATGAGCTTCTTAGGAAGGTTTAATTACATTGGACGCTTCATCGCTCAGTCCACAGTAACTATAGAACCAATTCTCAAACTCCTTAAGAAAGATGCTCCAACTAATTGGACGGAGGCTGTCAGAAATCCTTTGACACAATCAAAAGATACATGTCAAATCCACCCATTTTGGTCCCGCCAAGGACAGGAAGTCCTTTGCTATTGTACATGTCAATCTCAGAGAAGGCTTTTAGGTGCATATTGGCACAAAATGTCAAAACATGCAAGAAAGAGAGATCCATCTATTACATCAGTAAGAAGTTCACACCAGGTGAATCTATATATTCCTTGGTGGAAAAGACGTGTTGCGCTCTAACTTGGGTGTCTCAGAAATTAAGACATTATATGGCTGCATACACGACTCATTTGATCTCAAGAATGGACCTGCTAAGGTACATCTTTTGCCAACCTATTCCGATAGGGAAGTTGGCCAAATGGCAAATGCTATTAAGCAAGTTCGACATTCAATACGTCGCACAGAAAGTAGTTAAGAGGCAAGCATTAGCAGATTTTCTGGCAAGAAGTCCAGTAGATCACAATCCCGTACCTTTGTGGACTTACTTCCAGGATGAAGAAGTGATGACAATTGAGGGCGAAGAAAATAAAGATGAATTAAGCTGGAAAGTATACTTTGATGGAGCGATCAACTTTAAAGGATCAGGAATCAGAGTTGTCTTGGTTTCAAACTCAAGCCAATATTATCCAATGGCAAGCAAGTTGAACTTCAATTGTACCAACAACATGGCTGAATACGAGGCATGTATCTTATGTCTACGTTTATCCCTCGACATGGATGTGAGAGATCCTCTGTTACGTCTCGGAGATTTTTGGATTGTTGTCTTGTGAGTAGACTAATGCGAGCTTAAGATGAACACGAAGTTCTTATGAGATTAAGGAGAGTATCTAATAGTTTAAGAGCATACCACAGGATTTTGAAGTCGTATGAATATGCGAAGCTAAGTTCGTCAAAGGAAGTGAGATGCAAGACGTGTTTGGAAAGGTTTTCGCAATAGTTGATTTGATGTGTATTTAGTGAAGTCTTGAGGGGCTGCTATAGGGCCTCTGAGATGATTAATGAAGTGTTATATAAGTTCCAAGAAGTTTCCATAAGGATTAGAAGTTGAACGAGTCACCGAAAATGAGTTTCGGGGATTTCCAGTTTGTACGACTATTTGTACGGACCGCATAAATTATACGGCCCATATAATGGGTTCGTAGAATGCTTCCAGAGAGGGTTGACTCCCTGGTGAGATTATACGGTCCAATTATACGGACCGTATAAATTATACGGCCCGTATAATTAGCCGTATATCCGGGTCGGGCAAAAATTATTTTTGTTAAATATGGCCACCCTTGTTCATTATTTCATTTCCCACACTTTCTCCAAACTCTCCAAAGCTCCAAAACCCTTCTCCAAGAATACTCCACTCTAAACCAAGAGAAAATAAAGATCAAGTAGTAAGAATTAAGGTATTCATGTGTTGGAAGGCTCACTAGGGTTAGTAGACTTCAAGAATAACTTGCGCATTGAAGCTAGGGTTTCCATACGAGTTGATAACTTTCTCCAAAGCTCATTCTTATGAGATAAAAGGTTAGTTTTCATGCTTATTTCATGTTATTGAGAATGCTTAGTTGTTGCATAACTTGGGTGAAAGGAGAAAGTAGAGGATGAGTTCTAAATATAGGTTTCATGATGTTTTTGAGAAGTAAATTAATTTGAATCATGATTCCTGGTATGATAAGGATATAATATTGTTATGGAAGTTAATAATGATGATGAGGAAGCGTTGTATGGAAATGTGCAAAGGGTTGGTGTGAAGTTAGTGTAAGTTGACTATGAGAATAAATTTTGGAGACTTAACTAAATATGACTACTTGAGTATGATGTTGTGGATGTTATTATGGTTGTTTGGGAGTTGTTTTGTGATATGGTGGAAGTCAATGAAATAGGGGAAATGCTGCCCAACTTTTTTTAGTTCATGAATTATTCTAGTTTGAATTTAAAAGTATCTTTAAGGCTTAACCATGGTATGCATCCTTCTAAATGTAGATTTTCCAAGCTTTGACGGTGAACGTTAAGTAGTTGAGAAGACAAAGAGGTATGTAAGGCTAACCCTTCTTTCTTAAGGCATGATCCCAACGTTGTATTCCTTCATGTGAATTTCATAATGTCTTCTACCGCAGAGTGAACAATGGGGTTTAAGTCCATCCACTTGTTGTTTCCCGTAGTTCAAAGACGATGAATCTCCAATGCTTCAAAGCATTCTTCAATGACAGTCGTGCACTTCTTTTCCCAAAACAACGTCCTTAAACCCTCTTCTGGATCTTTGTTGTTGTGACTCAATGGGCATGCTGTGAAGGACTGGTATAGATGAGGGAATTGCTTTCTCATTTCAATGAAACCTCTTGGTCCATGTTATGCTTCTTCCTCTTCTACTTCACATTGTTCGTATCCAACCCTAAATCTATATTTCCTATTTTTGATACTCACTGGTTCTTTGATTCCTTGTAAGTTCCTTCCCACACCTTTTCCGGGCTCAAAACCCACTTCTTATAATAGTCGTAGTAACCACTTTGTAGACCGGCAGCATAGGGATATCTTCATCATCTCCCCTGTGATCTATCATGGCTAATTCAACGGTGTGAAGATTAGCACCAGCTGGTGACTTCTCTATGACCGGTGCAGAATTGTCCGGATAGTTGTGAATACTTCATTTACCATGAATCACGATCTATTGATCATCCCATATGAATTTGAGAGACGGGTGCAACGAAGATGATATGACTCCAGCGGAGTGTAACCATGGTCGTCCCAATAATAAGTTATAGCTCATTTTGATATCCATGATGATGAACTCCACCACAAACTCTACGAGACCCATTTGTATGTCTAGATCTATTTCTCCAATTAGGTCGCTGGTTACGCCATCATAAGATTTTACACTTGTTCAACACTGGTGGATTTTGTCAATATCATATCTAAGCTGGTTTAAAGTCATCGCAGGACATACATTCAACCTAGCCCCTCCATCAATCAGCACTTGATGGATAATCTTGTCATGGAATTTGACTGTTATGTGTAAGGCCTTGTTGTGGGTCATACCCTCTCTTGGTAATTCGTCATCAGAAAATGATAGCCTATGCGCTCATACAACATACCCTACAATCTCGGCCAATGTTTCGCTTGTAATGCTGGCCAGCACTTGGACTTTATCCAAAGATTTCATTAAGGCTAAGTGATGTTAGGACGAACTGATTAATAATGAAATTACTAATATCCTGGCAGGAGTCTTATGCAGGTGCTCAACAATCGAATAATCCTTGACCGGCATTTGCCTCCAAAAGTTTTCAGCTTCCCTTTCGGTGATTGGTCTTTTCTGAGGGTTTTCGCGATGTGGCGCTTCGAATACAAGCTCTTCTGGAGTATAACACCTTCCAGACTGGGTCATACCCTGAACCACAATAGCTATTTCTTTTCCTTTATTGACTATCGTCAAGTGCGGTGGTTTGATCACAAAAGGTGCATTCTCATTCTGAATTCGAGTGACTGTTGAGGGATATTTGAGCACGAAGGGCTCTTTATTGGCTACAACAGAAGACCGGGACATCTCAGATTTCCTTTGCAAAGGGCCTAACACTTTTTTTCGCTCTTGTAAGGACAACGAGGCGATGGTGGTTTCCAACCCTTTAATATCTGGACGAATGATCGCAGGGCTCTCTTCCCACTCATCCCCTCTTTCTATCATGTGAATTTGATTCCATCCATGATTCGGGAGAGGATTTGCGTCCACATTTGGATGTGTTGGTTCCAGGATAAGCTCATGATTGTCAATCATATCTTGTATCTTATGCCTTAAGTTTATGCAATATTCGGTGGTATGGCCAACTTGGTTGGAATGACAGGCGCAAGTGAAATCTGTCCTGTACCATCGATCATTGGGATTAGTAGGCTTTGGTGCAACAACATTCATTCGACCGACATCTCTTAGTTTGGCAAACAAACTAGCCCTTGATTCTGGTAAAGAAGTGAACACTCTCGGAGGTTTCTTTTGGGGTGCCTCATAGTTTGCTGGTGGAGGCTGGTTTTGAAAAGTCTGATTTTTTTTGGAGCTTGGTTATTGGGTGTTGGGATTCGGTAATTTGATCGTGGAGCTTAGTTGCTAGGTGCTGGTATTTGATAATTTGGTTATTGAGCTTGGTAGCCAGATTGTGCGTAGCACACAGACATTGGGCTATATTGGGGTGAAGTGGTTATGTAGCTGGTTGGTGGAGGCGATTGGTAGTTGTCTTTATTTTTGGGGGTTATCTCCTTTCCTCAACTTTTTGGACTAGTAGCTCTAGAAACATAAGCTACGTCTTCTCTCTTCTTTATGCCGCTCGCGGTGCTAGGTGCACCTGATCTGTTTAACACACTGACAATCCTGCCAGTCTTGAGGCCGTCTTCGGTATCTTCCCCAACAACGACTAAATCCGCAAAGGAACTACCTTTCATAGTTATCGTTTTGTCAAAACAATCAGCTTCTTGATACTGTATAAATGCAGCTACAAGCTCAGCTTCAGTCATAGGTGGTTGCACAGATGCCACCTCGTCTCTCCAGTGACTAGCATATTCTCTGTAGGTTTCGATCGATTTCTGATGAATTTTCTCCAATGAGAAGCGATCGGGCACATTTTCCACATTGAAGCGGAATCGTTCCATGAATGAACTTGCCATCTCTTCCCATGTCTTCCATCGACTGATGTCTGAGAGATAAACCATTCAATGGCTATTCACACGATAGACTTGGATTGAATAATCTCATAAGCAAAGCTTCATTTCCGCCATTTTCGACCAACTGGTCGCAATAAACCCTCAAATGGGCCCTGGGGTTGCTCGATCCATTAAAATGGTCGAATTTGGGAAATTTGAAACCTTCTGGTAGACCCAAGTCCGGATGTATGCACAAATCAAAGTATCTTAGCCCCTCTTTCTTTTTAGAGCCATGTTCTAGTTCAGCAATTTTCTTCCCCATCTCCTTCTCGATCTTGTCTATTCTTACCTCAAAGAACTCTATTTCTGGCGAGGAGTCAATATGGGTGACATGGTCTTGAAAAGTAACATTTGTTTGCATGGGGCGGATTGTGGGAATTCCTACTGCCCGAGGGGCTTGATAAGTGTTTGTGTTATGGGATACTGTAGCATGAGCAGGTGTTTAGAAAGCTGGTGTTTTGTGGGAGGAGTCCCCCACATGGATGGTGTTTCGGCATAGTGGGGTTTGAAAAGTAGCCCCAGTCTGGGTTTGTGGGAATGGTCAGGGATCGGTAATTCAAGATTTGGGAAAATGGGTGGAGGCCTTCTTGCCTCAGTATTAGTAGCATTTTCTTTTTCAACCCTTAGGCAGGCTGCTTCATCTCTAGCTTTATCCAATTGCCTCATCAGCAGGTTAATGGCCTCTTCCAAAGGCATTCCAGCTATGTCAGCTATTGGGGTACCCTCGACTAAAGAAGTTCTGTTGTAGTTGTTGTTTGGTAGTGGAGTCTCGGGCATGTTTTCTTCTTGAGGGTTTAGCAGCAGCTTTTGATCGAGTAACTGGTGCCAGCGAATCGACCCCTGTCTATAAGAGAAAACAACTCAAAGGCTCCTAAGTTAGCATTAGATTTAAGCACGAAACACAAGATATCACGTTGTTTGCGATTTATAGCACATAGATTCATATATTTTATTTCAACTCTTGACTGATTCACATTCCAAGGGTATTTTGGTCTTTTTATGTTTTTAGGAATATTGATTTTTTGGTAAGTGGTCTTCATGGTTGATTTGCTTCTATCCATCCTGTACTAAGGGAGATTTTAATTTTTATTATAAAAGGACCGAGTCTTAAATAGACTGCCTACGTATGCCGCCAAAGGGAAATCAGGTCCATCCGTAGTTCAGGCATACACAGAAAAGGTCTTTTCCTATGCTACCCGAAACTTAGTGTTCTACCCTGACCAGGCCTTATGTAGGCTTCCCACGTATCCCAACGGGACATCAGGTTGGCGTGGTTCCGTTTACATAAAGGGGAAAGGGATATTCTATCTGAAAGCAGTAGAGGGATACTTATATTTTTCTACCCAATCATACTAAGGAGGTCTTCATTGTCTTCTTCATCTTCATCTTCTATCCTTGTCTTCCTACGACAATCCAAACATGGCCTTCATTCACGAGATGCTCTAGTTCAAGCTTGAAATCTACACGTTTCTCAATGTCGTGGCCAGGGCGACCATGATGATACGCGCAAACCCTTTCTCTTGGAAATCTTGGGTGACCCTGATAGGTTTGTGGCACCGCTCTTATCTTCTTCACATTACACAGTAGGGAGTGAATCCTGGCATATGACTCCTCGAATTTGGAGAAGTCGCTCCTCTAAAACCTAACCTTTGATATCTTGTCTGGATGATTTTTTCCTTGGTCATGGGTCGGAAAGAGTGTGCCCCTCACAGTTGGCTAATTCTCCCTTGGTCAATCCATTGGATAAGCTTCCTTTCCAATGCTCCACATTCATTGGCTGTATGGCCTGACTGACTTCGGTGGTAGAGACACTTTCTATAGATCGTAGAACGAGAATATGGCGGCAAAAGATTTGGGCTTTGTGCGTACACTCCAAAACACCCCAAAGTCTCTAAGGGTTCTTGTTTGGACATTTCTACCGGCGTACCCCAATTGTGCGATCTTGTGCCCTTAATAACAATTATGCATGAAACTGGAGGTTCCTCAAGCTGAGATTCACGCGGGTCTCCATAGACTTTCAGATTGGGGATAAGTAGTTCGTCATTTCCATAAGGTATGGGGTCAAGCCCTTCTTGTTGACTGAGTGGGACATAACTCCCAAGTGGTGCTTCAGGTGTCTTTTCTCATTTTACCCGATTGGCAGGGTGTTTGTTAGTTAGCTCCTCAATATAAGCCAGGAGAGTTTGAGCTTCTTTCATTTTCTCATTAGTGGTTTGGACAGCTTCTTTCATTCTAGCGGTAGCCAGGGCCATACTATCGTCCCATTGTCGGTTTTTCTCACTTGTCGCTTCCATGTTCTCATCGCCACTGACTAGGTTGACGTAGGGAGAAGACGCACTCATGCTGTCTGGAGTCTCCATTTCCTATTAGCAAATCAACCTTTTAAAAGTGGAGCTAAATTTGGTTTTAGGGGTTGTTTTCTTGGTTTTTCTTTTAGGTAGTGTTCGGAATGTGGACTAATCAAGAGTTTTAACAATATATATGATTTTCACACAAAGCAGTTATATCAAATAAGCATTAGACAATATATAATTAGCTTTCTCATACCTCATTGCTCCGACGCTACTAGCGTATGAAGCAGAATTGTTCCATATGTAAAACAAATGCATTGTTCCCTAAAAGATAAAAATCCCAGTGCTTTTCATTAATAATATTTTCCTAAATGGGATTACAAGGCTTTTAAAGTAAATAAAATGCAATAATCAGAAAAAGTCCACTCCACGGACAGAAATCTGCTCTCTATCATCTCGTGCCTTCTTGGCCCTTCGAAGGGATGTCTGAGTGGCTACATGGGCTAGCATCAATGCTGTTCCGATCTACTGACCCCTCTGATTGTCAGTCAATGACGTCCCTATATCTATGGCTTCCTTAACAAAAGTGTCAAGTCATTCTAAGCTCTTCAATGAGGCATCCTCCTCGTCTGTCAAACTCTTAATTATCTCTTGGTCATATTCTGTATTTGATTGATGATCCACTTCTCTCCGTTCCACCCATCGTTTCATTCTTCTAACCTGAATTGCATTTGCGGCTTCCCTATCTATGGGAAATTTGTACAGATATGGTCCTGGAGTAGCAGTGCCAGCTAGCTCAGCCCTAAGCCACTCGTAGTAATCTTCATCATGACTTGGATTGTTTGGATCCTCATCCAACTTATCTTTCCTTATCACATTATTCCAATCTTTCTGGGCATCTTTTATACCTTCGATATGACCTTTTTCATAATCTCGTACAAACTCTCCCATATTTTTCACATTTGGAATAACCTGTCTCATACCAAACTGTCTAAGTACTCTCAATAGTGCATAGGGTCTGATCCCCCTAATGCCCTTAAGCGGCAAATATGGATGCCTACGGCTCTTAACACAAATAGTTTTGGAATGAAAATCTGGTACTCTCCACCTGATATGTTCTTCTCTATGTCTGGAAAAGATGTGAGCCTATCCTCTTTTATCTTGAACCCCACAAGGCACAACAGTGACTCCCAAATTATCCTCTCTCCGGTCCGGATCTCAATGGGAAGATAAACTATTCCTATATAAATGTTTTAGTAACCACCATTGGACTAGGAGGTTGCAACCCTGGAAGTAATAATAGTGGTTGCGGGACTTTCCCAAAGCTCTGTATATATCTAATAGGATAATAGGGGTGATGTCAAAATATTTAGTAAGCCCATTCGTTGTAACTCCCCTAAGAATAGCATGGGCAACAAAGACAACCCGGGTGTCAATAGCTAGGGAAGCTTTTAGTGGAAATACCATGTTTCCCAATAAGCAGATGATAAAGGCTAGCCTTTGGTTAGCTTCTCAGGATTGGAGTGAAGAAAAATCAAGAATGTGATTTTCGTAACCTTGTTTGGATGAATACCTCTCATATAACTCCTAAAGGCTATGGTGGGTACCTGTGCCCAGTTAGCTTTGTTGACAAAGAAACATGTCTTTGATTTCTTTTTGGGTAGGTTTGTAAGGGATGAGGATATTTTGAGCTAACTTCTTTTTGGACTTGTTAGCGCTTCCTACGATTTCCAAGACATCTCTAATTTCTTCTAACGTGGGAGTCATCTTTATTTCTCCAAATCTGAACACCATTCTGTCATTATCCCATATGGATCAAGTGAAGTGCATCAAGGACGAGCATGGCAAAGTATTGGTAGAGGAGACTCTCATTAGACAGAGATGGCAGTCATACTTCTACAAACTCTTGAATGAAGAAGGGGACAGAGACATTGTGTTGGGAGATTTAGAACATACAGGAAGGCGTCACGATTTTGGGTATTGCAGGAGTATTAAGGTTGAGGAGGTTAAGGGTGTTGTTCGTAGGATGCGCAAGGGAAGAGGGACCGGACCTGACGAGATTCCTGGGAAATTTTGGAAGAGCGAGGGCCTGGCAGGTTTGGAGTGGCTGACTAGGTTGTTTAATGTCATCTTTAAGACGGCAATGATGCTCGAAGAATGAAGGTCGAGTGCAATGATCCCTCTATACAAGAACAAGGGAGATATCCAGAGTTGCAACAACTATAGAGGTATCAAGCTGCTAAGTCATACTATGAAAGTGTGGGAAAGGGTGATGGAAATGAGGGTGAGGAGAGGTGTGTCTATTTCAAAGAACTAGTTCAGATTCATGCCGGGACGCTCAACTACAGAAGCCATCCATCTTGTGAGGAGACTGGTGGAGCAGTATAGGGAGAGCAAGAGGGACTTACACATGGTATTCATCAACCTAGAAAAGGCTTACGACAAAGTTCCAAGAGTGATCCTATGGAGATCCTTGGAGGCTAAAGGTGTACCTGTGGCGTACATTAGGGTGATCAAGGACATGTATGAGGGAGCCAAAACTAGGGTAAGGACAGTATGAGGAGACTCAGAGCACTTTCCAACAGTGATGGGGTTGCATCAAGGATCGGCTCTTAGTCCTTTTTTATTTGCCTTGGTGATGGATGGATTGACGCGGCAAATTCAAGGTGAGGTGCCACGGTGTATGCTTTTCATGGATGACATAGTCCTGATCGACGAGACTCGTAGCGGAGTTAATGCTAAGTTGGAGAGTTGGAGACATACTATGGAGTCTAAAGGGTTTAAGGGCGAGTAGGACCAAGACAGAGTACTTAGAGTTTAAGTTCAGTGAAGCACCTCAGGAGGCTGGCTTGGAAGTGAGGCTTGGTACCCAGGCCATCCAGAAGAAAAGTAGTTTCAAGTATCTTGGGTCTATTATGAAAAGCAGCGGAGAGATTGACGATGATGTCACACATCGTATTGGGGCAGGGTGGATGAAATGGAGGCTTGCTTCCGGAGTGCTATGTGATAAGAAGGTGCCACCACAACTTAAGGGCAAGTTCTACAAAGTGGTGGTTAGACCGACTATGTTGTATGGGGCAGAGTGTTGGCCGCGAAGATCTCTCACGTTCAAAAGATGAAAGAGTTGCCGAGATGAGAATGTTGAGATGGATGTGTGGCCACACCAGGAGTGACAGGATTAGGAATGAGGATATTTGGGAAAAAGTGGGAGTGGCCTCGGTGGAAGACAAGATGAGAGAAGCAAGATTGAGATGGTTTGGGCATGTGAAGAGGTGAGACACAGATGCCCCAGTGCGGAGGTGTGACAGGTTGGCCATGGATGGTTTCAGATGAGGTAGGGGTAGGCCAAAGAAGTATTGGGGAGAGGTAATTAGACACGACATGGCGCAGTTACAGCTTACCGAGGACATGACCTTATATAGGAGGGTTTGGAGGACCCAGATTACGGTAGAAGGCTAGTAGATAGTCTCGTTATCCTTTCTTATTAGTAGTCGCATTATCGCAAAGATAATTTCTTGTGCTGCGATTTCTCGCTATTATCCGTTATTTCGTGCTTTGATTATCCTATGTTATCCGTGTCGCTTGCGTTATTTCATTTCCATATCGCTTTGAATCTCTTAGCCTTATCCGACCTCTTTTTATGCTTTTTATTGAGCCGAGGGTCTTTCGGAAACAACCGTCCTACCTTGGTAGGAGTAAGGTCTGCGTACACTCTACCCTCCCGAGATGCCACGTTGTGGGATTTCAGTGGGTTGTTGTTATTGTTGTTGAATCTCTAGTAGACCCGGATCCCCAGTCATACTCATCAACGAAGGCAGATGCCCTATGCAACCCTTTATCTCTTTCTTCTGATCATTAGTCAAACCTTCCCACCATATCACTAAACCTGGTGGTGGACCCACAATCATATCAAACTGCACATTAGGAGACATCTGCAAGACAGAACTTTGTTAGTTCCCCGCCCCAGAAATAGTAATTTATTTCACACAAAGCACAATAATGCTTCCTAATAGCAAATAGTGGGATGCAGTGTCTTCAGGTTTTTACACATCTGAACACAGTAAGGTGTCTATCCTGTCCGATTCAGGTAGGTCTGAGATACCCAAACCGGTCTATGGTCAGCATGCGCTATATCAGTAAGGATTTGGCTTCGCTCTATGCTAATTGTTCTAGAGGTTTTTTCAAGCAAATGACACAGGTTACTCAAGCGAATAAGCTGGGGGTAGGCTCTCTAAGGCTGTGGGATGACCGCATACCCACTCGACCTTAGAGACCTCCAAAGAATATAGCAAAAGGGTTTTTTTAATGAAGGTATGACCGCAGCTCATCCTACGCCGTCACCCTTGGAAAAATATAAAAAAATGCCAGTAGTGGCGCAGTATGCATGCATGAATGACAGTTATATGTTTTGCGGAAATTTAAACACATAAACAATTTATATCACTTAAACAATTTATATCATACAAATTATTGGAACCCTTATGGTTAGAACCTTAAATTGTCCCCAACGGAGTCGCCATCTGTAGCAGTTCTATTTTTTCCGATTCGTATTTGCACTAGCCTCATTTAAAAAGGAAAGTGTCCCGGAGAAGTACATTTGACAATCATACCGGAAAAAAGGAAAAAATATACTTCTATGTGGATGGTGCTCTAAATGGACTTTATTTTAGAATCGCCACCTAATTTTTAGGAAATTAGGAAAACCAGTTCGAAAAGGGTTCATTTAAAATGGTTAAATTTTTAAAAGAATCCTAATCTAACTAAAGTATGGGTAAGGGTTGTGGTGATCCCCCGGGGAAGTTGTTAGGCACCCCGGTATTAAAGATCCGTAAAATACAGTTGAGCTAAAGGTTCTAATAGTATGCTTTTGTAGATATAAATTATTTATAGTGAAAAAACTGTTTCGGTTTATATTTCCGCAACAAAGAGTTAGTCATTCATGCAAAATATATTACATTTCAAGAAACGAAAGTGGTAGAGTTTTGCCCAAAATTGGGCGTTGGGTTTCAGACTAGAATACCTAGGTTAACTCCCGAGGCCTTTAACCTAAGTAGAACACCACGTTAGCCCACCCGAATTTTTTTAGAAAAAAGGGTTTTTTAAGTTTTATAAAAAATCATTTTTTAGGCATACTATTATTATCCATTTTTCCGCCATATTTTATATTTTAAATTTTTATCCTTTTGGTCCAAGTTAATCCAAAAATAGTCTAAGTCCAATTTTTGTCCAAAATGTCCATATGCACGGTCCACAATTATTTTTTTGCCTTTTTAGTCCATAAAATTTATCAAGTCATATTTGTTCAAAATCATGATTTGCATTTAAAGAATGTTCATTTTTTATCCGTAAGGAAGTCTTAGTCTCAAAAATCATTTGCATGTTAACTTTTATCAAAAATTATTTTTTTATAACTTAAAAACGATTTTGGCAACTCTAAATTTCATGACCATCTTAAAGGTTCCAATAAACACACTTCATCAATTTTCCAAGTAAATAATATGAGGCAAAGGGGTTGGGCCAACCAAGCCCAACAAAAAATAAATGCAATTTTAAACTTATCCGCTCCAAATCTGCTCCAATTGCTCAGCCCGTCCATAATGAGGTTGACTCGATCTAAGTGAATTGGTGGGCCTCGTTGAACCCACCAAGGAATAGAGAGTTTTACATATAAAGGATATAAATACATTAGTATCTAATCTTAAGGACATAACTTAAATTTACAAGGCCAAAATTTAAATTAGAACACAACTGGGCTAAGCCCATAACTGAATAAACGGAGAAGGGACATATATGCAAAAAAGACTTAACCAGTGTACGGGCCTAATTGGCCCATCTTTTGAAATCATGCAAGAAATTTTCTAAATGTTGGACCATGATATACATGATATTCTAGGTTATATACTCACATATAGAGAGCAAAATCTCTTAAGGGGACTTACCCTCTATATATACTTGATATACACTATATAGTCCTCCCCCAAATACCACATTTAACTGCTTATGAAATCCTCAATCTTCCCAAAGAAATGCCAAAGGATTTTCAAAATTTATACTACCCAAGATTCAACTAACAATTAAGGCAAATACATAGCCAAGATCACAGTTTCAAGAACAAATTCAAGTAGGAACATCAAGAGGCAGTCCAACCAACACAAGAAAAGGGGAAACAGGTAATTTCAAACCGACACAAGTTACTCATGAACCAGTTCCAAAACACTAATGAAAAGAGTAATCTGTGAAGTCAAAACATGATCAATTTAGACTAGAGTAGGGCAATATTAATCCAATTTTTGACAGACTTTCTCCTCCTAGCTTCGTTTTTCTAAAGAAGACTTGTAATCACAGGTTTTGACTAGTCTCACTTAGACAATTATCAAATCACAAGCAAATTTTACAACATGAGTTCAATTATCAACCCATCTTTCAGGAATTCAAAGATTCTAATAGTTCAAAAATAGTGCACATAAAGTCTCTAGGCACAGACCAGGCCAAGCTAAAACAAACCAAAGTGACCAGTTTTATAAGGCATTCACATTCTAAAAAGAATACAATCTCAAGTCTCAATCTGCTTAACACCTTATAGAGCCAATGAAGGCCATTGTCAACTACACACATAGTTTTAGAGCTTAACCAAGTGAAAACACTTACACAGATTCTAATTGATCTCAAGTATAAACCTAATGAAAGAAACAGTAATTCCAGACTGAGAACTACATCTAGATGATCATGGAGAAATATTCTTATAACACAACATCTTCCCCCAAAGAGAAAGGAACAAAATTAAGATATTTCGTATTAGTTTTTCTTAATTAGTCAATTACATCAGTCCAAACAAGATTCAAAGAGGGTTTTAGACAGTATCATAGAGGTTTAAAGGTGAGATCACACACTAGATGAAATCCGAGAGGAGCAAAATTGCCGTAGACAATCAAGGGCAACTTCATTTTTTTTTTCCAAAAAATGCTTACAGTTTTCATTTTCAAACTCTTGCAATCAATTTTCCAGAACAACAAGTTTACAGTCTTGACTTAGCATCTTTTCAATCATTTATTTGTAAAACAAGTTCTCAGATCCTAAGTGTCAAAGAAAAACAATCAATCAAGGGAGAGGTGAGGCAAGTAAACACACTAATGGTCTGAATAGTTCACACACCCACAGTCATAACAAAACTCTATGTAGGAGCATCCAAACAGTTCAAGTAATTCCAACTGGTTCAAGTGCAAGTTTCAGGTCTTAAATGGCATGGAGGAAATAGGATCATGTAAACAAAACCACCAAGCAAACAGGGGAAAGAAAAAGAACAAGGATATGAGCCACTCATGATCACTACCTCATTTTACCTTTTCTCAACCTATCAAATATTCTAAGTTAAACTAAATTCACAGAAGGTTTTCAACAAAATGATTGCATATTGAACTCAGTAACTGGATCATAAGGTCATCCAAACAAGTAAGGAGGAAAAGGTCAAGATATGAACCAAGCAAATACAATATTCAACTCTCCAAAATGTTCATAGTTTCTTACTTTAAGTTCTCATGATCAATGTAACATCAGTCAAAGAAACAAGCTCACAGTATCCACAAACACAGATCACTAATCAAGATTTTCAATTCACCTCAGCCTATTTTTATAAGATTTAGGAATGAGAAGCAAGAGAGACATTAACATCTCCAAATTCAGTCCAAAACTAAGCAGAGAATCAAACAATCTTAAATCCAAAACAGGCTACAAGAACTAGTATTTAACATAGTGCAAAAAGCAGATTTCGTACCAAATTATGGTTCAAATAGGGCATGATCCACTGAGCCTAAAAGGAACTCCATATAATTAACAAGGCCCTCAAAACCTTGCAATTTTAAAGCTGAAATGCAGGTTCCACAAACTCAGTCATAGACAAGGTTTTCTGTTCAAATTCAGCTGGTTTTAAGAGATTCAAGGATGGAAATAAACGAAGTTACTCCTAGGGCCCAAACCTAGACTAATGTCAAAATCATCCAAGTAATGTACAGATTTTTGAGGTTTCAAGAAATGCATTTTTTCAGACTCAAACTATTCCAAAAGCTCACAAGACATCCTCCTAAATTAACTAAGTGAGACAGTTCTACTAGTTCTAAGCAGTTTCAAGTAGGTACAAATAGGAGAGAATAATGATTCAATACTTCAAATTCAACAGCCTGTTCTAAGTTGCATTGCAATATTTAGCAAAAAGTCACATAGAAGTAGTTTTGATACAGAAATAGGTCTTAATCAGGTTTGGATTTTCAGATTCAGGAAAGGCAAGCAAACTGCAGGTTACAATATAGCATATAATCATGGTTTAAAATTTCAAAATCAAAATAGGTTCACTTCCTATAGCTTTTAGTCTTTAAAGGCCATATTTGGCTAATAGCGGCCTCAATTGTTCAAAATACCAGCTTTGAGGAGTGTCAAATCATAAGCTGGAGCAAATAATAACATTCAGAGACAAATTCCATCTTAAATATGTCACAAT
Source organism: Lycium ferocissimum (assembly GCF_029784015.1). Taxonomy (NCBI): domain Eukaryota; kingdom Viridiplantae; phylum Streptophyta; class Magnoliopsida; order Solanales; family Solanaceae; genus Lycium; species Lycium ferocissimum. The sequence goes on from NC_081353.1 coordinate 10,486,166, forward strand.
GGTCCTCAAACAACACCTAGATGAACACAGTTTGGTCTAGATAGTTGATTTCAAGGTAAGTTTCCATTTTTAGTCACATGATCAAATAATTTTCTACAAACATTGTACCAAACTACAGAAAATTTTAAGATCAGGGACTTAGAGGTTGTATGATCTCTACTCTAGGTCATGAAGATGCACTAGAAGCAAAACACACAGCAGATTGTACAAGAATGGGTTAGACAAGTTCATATTTTAAACTTATTTTTAAGTAAAAGAGGGACAAAGTTTCAATTTAGTGAAGTTCTGCACTTTTAAAGCCATTTTCAAGTTCTAACTATGCAAATCTCAGATGAGACAAACATAAATCCCCCCATAGACTGATGAAAACTCATTTTTTAGCAGACACAGACTTCAACTTTAACCAACTTCTCATAACAAATCAAAGGTTTCAAGATCTCTATAGGACAGACACCAAACTCCATTTTAATTCCTATTAAACTACTCAAACAAGATAGCAAGTCCATTTAAAGCTATTCAGTTTTCCTTTTTTAGAACAATATAAACTCTTAAGCAGCCTTTCAAAACTTCAAATTAGCAAACTAGATTATGGTCATGACTTAATATCATTTTTATAGGAAAAACAGTAAGTATGCTAATCCAAATCAAACTATCAAGCACAGGCACTAGTGTATACCATTTTTAGCAGTTTGACAACAGAGAAAGTGACAGACCATAACATCAAACCAAAAAGCAATTTCAAGATATTTGATCTTTTAAGCAACACTTCATTCATTTTTCAAACAAAACAGCTTCATGACTTATTTTTGAAGGAAAAAACTTACTAATTTAAAATAGTTTTCAGCATATCAAACAAGTATACCCTCTTAAGCAACTAACAGAGAATCATATCCAACTACATATGGGCAAAATAGAGTCTAGAAACTGAAATAAAGCGTAGGAGTAATTTCCAGATTTCAGAACAACTATGTCTTATCCAAAATCAAGCTAAATACTCTTATCCTATTCAAAACAGTCTCCAAAATCACCACAGCTTCAAAACACAAGGCTAAAAAGAAAGCATGAGATTATAGTGTCAAATATAGATTATGGCCTACAAAATTTCTTATCCTAAAACATCTAACTATCTACCCTTGAAACAATCTTAAGAAGACCTTAGACCCTCATATTCAGTTTCTTCTTTCTATTCGTCAAACTAGTAAGTTATAATATCATAATAAAATCTAACACTTAGCTCATTCTATAACGTTGAAACAATCACAGAAATAACAATATTGAGTACTAAACTAAGCATTCATGGCATTTCAAATAACAAACAAGTCTAAACAAAGCATAATCAAAACTGGAAATAGGAAAAAGGATTAGAATAGGATTTACCTTTTATTGTGGCAACCTAAAGACCAAAATAGGATTAAATCTTCAAACTTCAAACAACTAAAACCTTTTGATCCTCAAAATCACCTTTCTTTCCTTTTACCTCATGTATATCTATATTTATTGAATAGATATTCTTTATAAAAAAACTATTTTTTGTATATTTCTTCTATCTCTCTTATATTTTTAGCCTATGATTTTCTAAAGTTTGAAAAAAAGTTCCTCTTCCAATTCCTCAACTTGCTATATATAGATTTTTCAAATTAGGGAATCCTGAGATAAAATGGACACCTCATCCTAAGTTTTCCCCCTAAAAACTTAAAATTGTACCCTATAACCTATAATTCGAAATTTTCCATATAGGACAACAAAACACAACTCATTTGTACCCTAAAATCTATCAAAAAAATCAAATAAAAATCTGAAAAATTCAAAATAGTACAAAACAGCCTGTATTCCAACGTTATAGTTGTACTAATTAGTACAATGGGATAAAGTCCCCAATTCGTGTACCTTAATTTAGGAACTTGCTAGGAAATTTTCCCTAGGTTTGATTTTGTGGTGCTAAGGTGCACAAGATAGCCAAGGGTTCATGACCTGCCCATGGCAACCTTAACCCAATCAAACCCGAGTAACATCCTAGTTTTAGGGATTAATTTAGATAGCAAAACGAAAATTCAAAGGGAACTGAACATGGAAACCGTGAAATCACATGGTTAAGGTAAAAAACCCTCAAACAATTAGCGAAAATAAGCTTGAAATCTCCATGATTCGAAGGTGCGAGCAAAACCCTAGCAATGTCGCCTCTATCGCCTGAGAAAAGAAGGAGGGTGACGGGTGGAGTCAAATGAAATTGGGGGGGGGGGGGGGGGGGGGGGGTGGAAGTTTATTTCAATAAACTTCCATTCCCCCTTTTTTTTTAAACATCCCCCTTTAAGTTTTTAAAAAGCTTAAGTTCCCTCCCCCCCCCCCTTCCCCCCGCCCCCCCAAATTTAAATCAATTAAAGACCAAATATTATAAATACGCATATCACTAAATAAATTAATTATTTAGGCTAGTTAAAATTTAAAACTCATAGATTTAAAATATTAGCTTTAAAATGAGCTTAATATTGACATACTTCCGAGTAATATTTAAGAATGTGAAAAATGCGGTCAAAGACGAGCCGTAATTCATACGTTGTTTTAATTATCAATTTTCCTAAATTAGATGGAGCGGGACACATATCTTCCTTTCAAATCATGTTTGTGAAAGTAAATAACTCGTAATTTTCTTATAATTGTCAATTTTTCTATTCAATAATAACAAAATGTCAATTTTTCAATTTTCTCGAGATTTTTTGAGATTCTAAAATTGAAAGGAAGTATCCTCACTCCGTCTTTGACTCGAGAAATTTGAAACTTAAAATACGCAGCTTATGAGGTGAAAATTAGGTGTCAACAGGGTGTATTTTCCTATTTTCCTTACTTTTGCGTATTTTTCATATTATCATCGTCAGATTTACGTGATTTTATCTCTTCCACTCATTTTATTATTTGTCTATGCTTTTACTATTGTTGGGTTGAGGGTTTGCCTACCGAGGCGGAAAAGGTAGGTGCCCGCGCGACTTAGCTAAATTGAGTCGTGACAAGTTGGTATCAGAGACCTAGGTTACCCGGTTTATAATACAAGAGCGTGTCTAGTAGAGTCTCATGGATCGGTACGATGAGCTCCGTACTTATCTACGAGAGGCTATAGGACATTTAGGAAACTCCCAATTTTTTCATTCTCTCGTGTGACTTCATTCAAATTGGTATCTAGTCGATCCCAATTGCTATCTAAACTTTCTTATCTTAATCACCCAAGGAGGGTGGACACTCATCCTTAAATTCTTATGCGAAGGGTTGATCTATGACGTGTGGTGGTTTGGTGTGAGATGTGTTATTTTGATTCGAGAAAGTGATCAAGTTCAGTCTCTAGTGATGGCCTAAGGATCCAATTGTGTGGAGTCGCGATTAGACTCGTTATTGTAGAAGTTCGTGAGAAATGGGAAAGATAGTTCAGAGGGCTACGGGGTCTCCATGATTCAACGTTGGGTTTCTCGGAAGTGACAAGGTGTATTGATGGCTTAACAATAGTGGGTTGCTCGATGACGTGATTGGTTTGACTTTAGCTTCGTCAAGGCATAATGATGGTGTACGTGGCACTGGTGTACCAATGGCGGATCGATGATTCAGCAGCGGTAGAGTATTAGACTTCAGTATATGAGAACAACTGTAAGTTCGGTGATGGCCATCGAATTGGGCAAACGTATTGTGATCGCGTGGAATAAAGAAAAGAAGTTGAGTAGTGAAGCAAGACTTCTTCGAATATCTTAGATATGAGTACTTTCATGAGATTGGGAAGAAAAAAATTGGTATCTGACATGGTTGTCAGGATAAGGTTACGACTGGTGCAAAAAGTTATTCTTGATATGGGCTCGTTGATGTTAAAAGACTACTCGATTATTAAGTGAATGCTATGGGCACATCGTTTGATCGGTAAATCGACTGGGTTGTAGACTTCTGAGAAGTTAGTAATCGACTGATGGAAGTGACTTCAAATATGGGTGTATGCGATGAGTTAAGGACTTGAGGAGTTACTGGTCGCTACAGTTCAATTTGAGGAAAAGTATTGATATTATTTGTGGTTCGTTCGGCTCAGAGGAATGATTGGTTTAGAGGATCGAGTGGATTTGAATGTTGTTGGTTGATAGTGATAGTGTGATTGAGAGGGAATACATGAACTGAAGGATTACATTGAAGCATCTTGCTATCGGGTTCAGGAGATTGAGGTTCGTAAGACATGAGGTGAGATAACATGAGTACGTGAGTTGTGTTTGGACTACGAGGGCACTATATCATGACGTACGATTAGGGGTGTGACCGATGAGGCTGATTGGTGTCTTCGAGGTTAAGGGAAAAAAGGAAGTCGTTGAAACACGAGTTAGTGATGTGAGAGCTTGGTTGCGATTGTACAGTGCAAATTGGGCTTGAGAGTTTACGAAGGAGTTGGAATGTTCAGTCATATCATAGACTAATTTCATAACCTGCTTGGTTGTTATAGTCTTTTAGGCACTTTTTACATGCTTCCCAAGGTGTTCGGATTGATTTTGGTGACTTCTTGGGAAAAATTGGCTTTAAGCGAAAAAGAGTTGACTCAAAGTTGACTTTTGGGTAAACAGACCTTTTTTGAAAATTCGTCGATTCTGAGAGGTCCGAATGGTCATTAGAACTTGTGTGCATATCTAGTTCGGTTCCCATTTGACTCGGGTGCATTTTGGGACTTGGGTTGGGAAGTGTAATTGAGGTTTCGGGGATTGAATCGGTCAACTAGACCTACGGAATTTCGAAGCCACGAGTGCGTTCGTAGCGTATTTTTATGTGTGTCCGTGTATATGGTTTGTGAGAAGATGGCTTCGGGAGTTAGTCAGAAATTTGGATTGAGTTGTGAAACTTGGAATCTTTTCTGGTGTCTGGTGCCCGCTTTGGCGGCACTGACACCACAAGCAGCCGTCTGCTATACGGTCACCGCACCGCTGGCAACTGTTATTTGGGCATGACCGCTATAGCGGTCATTGGATAGCTGGAGCGGCGCCACTGGAGCAGTCATCTCGTTGCAGAAGCAGGTGATGGACAGTTAGTTTATTAAATGAAGTGTTAAATGCCCTTTGTCCTTCCGAAATCTGAGATTTTAGGAGCAAATCTAGGATATTCATGGATAAAATTTTTAGTGGTAAGTCCTTCTAATCTCTTTGCTATTCCGTTACCCCTAATCATATTAGAATCCCTTTACCTTGTTAGTTTATTAAGTGATGGAAGATTAAAAGTGGGTTTAATGAATATGTTTAATGAGTATTCTTTCTAGGCTTCTAAATCGATTTGTTGTCAAGTTAGCCGAGTTAAGTTCGATATACTTTTCAAAAATTGAGTAAGGCAATTCTGGCAATGACGATTCAGTGGGATACACGAGGATATTAGTAATACTGTTGTGTGATACGCCAGACTTAGAGAGTGTCCAGTTCAGAGTAGTAGGCATTAAGGAAATGCTAATGTGCAGAGTGTGTGGTACGGTTCTATCTCTAAGATTAATTCGGCTAGTTTCCAAGACTGATGATTATGTGGTATTCAATGGAGTGGATTCGAGGATTGATTATGGTATCGATGATCGTGAAGTGATTAGATGTAACGACTCATTTGGTCGTTATTGCATTTTTGGCACTTTTGACCCTTTTTCCAGCTGGGTTAGCTCATTTTCGACTTGAGGGGACCGTTGACACGTTTCTTGAGGTGTCTAGACTTGATTCGGGCGACTCTTTGTGATATATGAGCTTTAAGTGAAAAAGAGTTGACTTAAAGTTGACTTTTTGGGTAAACGGACCTTTTTCAGAAATTCATCGATTCCGAGAGGTCCGGATGGTCATTTAGAACTTATGTGTATATCTGGTTCGGTTCCCAATACACTCGGATGCATTTTGGAACTTGGGTTGGAAAATTAAAAAAGAGGTGTCGGGGGTTGACTCAGTCAACGTGGCCTCCGTTCGAAATTCTGAGGCCACGGGTGCGTTCGTAGCGTATTTTTATATAGATCTGTATATGTGCTTTGTGAGCAGATGGCCACGAGAGTGGTTCAGGATTTCAATCGAGACTTAGAAATTGAGTGGGATTTTTGGTACTTGGTGTCGGCATTGGCAGCACTCGTGTAGTCCCAGCGGCGCCGCTGTTGCGGCGGATTGACCTTTAAAACGGCCAAGTGTAATATTGTCGGCCCGTCGAGCGGTACGTGGGCCTTGTTGCGGCCCTGTTACCGCTTTGACGGTAACGGGCCTGTTACTTCATTAAGTGTGTTTTAGATAAGCCCTTAGTCTATCATTTATTACCATTATGAAAATAGAACTCTTGGGGTCTGTTCTGGGAGATTTTTAGTGAAGATTCTTGGTGGCAAGTTCCACTAATCCTTTTACTATTTCATTAATCCTAATTATCATAGATTCCTCCTTCCCTTATAAGTGGAGATAATGAATGCTCTATCTAGGCTTAATAATGGTGAAATTGATCAGATTTATGCTAGATTTTGATAAATCTAAGGTTGTTAATCATATATCTTCCATTATTAGAGTTGAATTCTTGAATCAAAGAGTTAGAGTTTATACCCAAAATTGGGGGTTTCACTTGAATTTCGAAATTAGGTCTATCCTTGAGTTAAATCAGCAATTAGTGGTTGGGTTATAATCGCCTAGTGCTTAATTTGATATTTCACTTCTGAATTTTCGTTTTGACCTTGTGGGCCCGTTTAGACCTTGTGGGCCCAGTTTTCCCAAATTCTAAGGTTGGATTTGACCTAAATTGAATGATAGCAATATTAGTATTGTCCTTCATGATTTGTAATCTAGATTTCAAATATGCTTAGACTTTATTGATCTTGAGGCTCAGCGAAAAGGCAAGACAAAGGAGTGAGTTGTCGATATTGTTGTTCGGCCATCCAGGTAGGTTATGGCTTACCCTTGGTGAGACTTCGTATAGAAAAGTAT
>NC_081353.1:10494617-10531221 GCF_029784015.1 Lycium ferocissimum
AAAACCTTGTCTATGACCGAGTTTGTGGAACCTGCATTTCAGCTTTAAAATTGCAAGGTTTTGAGGGCCTTGTTAATTATATGGAGTTCCTTTTAGGCTCAGTGGATCATGCCCTATTTGAACCATAATTTGGTACGAAATCTGCTTTTTGCGCTATGTTAAATACTGGTTCTTGTAGCCTGTTTTGGATTTAAGACTGTTTGATTCTCTGCTTAGTTTTGGATTGAATTTGGAGATGTTAATATTTCTCTTGCTTCTCATTCCTGAATCTTATAAAAAATAGGCTGAGGTGAATTGAAATTCTTGATTAGTGCTCTGTATTTGTGGATACTGTGAGCTTGTTTCTTTGACTGATGTTACATTGATCATGAGAACTTAAAGTAAGAAACTGTGAACATTTTGGAGAGTTGAATATTGTATTTGCTTGGTTCATATCTTGACCTTTTCCTCCTTACTTGTTTGGATGACCTTATGATCCATTTACTGAGTTCAATATGCAATCATTTTGTTGAAAACCTTCTGTGAATTTCGTTTAACTTAGAATATTTGATAGGTTGAGAAAAGGTAAAATGAGGTAGTGATCATGAGTGGCTCATATCCTTGTTCTTTTCCTTTTCCCTGTGTCACGACCCAAACCGATGAGTCGTGATGAGTGTTTGACCTCTAGCAACCAAACACCCCTAAACACATATCTGAACATCAAGGGCCCATAAATGGCATAAACTGATCTCATACTGCCTCATGAAAGGATAACGTTATAAACTCCGTACAAATTGTAAATACACATATACCGAAAACAAAGGTGCTTTCGGCCCAGGCTGCCACATATACTGTACACAAAAGAATGGGAGCCGACAAGGCTACATCATCTGACTAATACATACAACTGTCTACAGACCTCTACTGGAATGAAAGCTGTAGAAAGGACGGGACAGGGCCCGTTCATACCCATATGCATATATATCTCAAAAGGGCTAGCATACCAAAATAGACTGCAACTCCAGATCAATGGAGCGCACTGACCACTGCTAGATAGAAGTCCTACTAAGCTGGACCACCTGTCGGTCTACCTGAACCTGCAGGCATGAACGCAGCCCCCTGAGCAACGGGCAATCAGCACAGATAATGTACTGAGTATGAAAGGCATAAGAACATCATGTATATATAAGAATCATGAATAAAATCTGAACTCATAAGCTGAAATAACTGTCTGCATGTACTTGTATGAACTAGTATCTGTATGTATCTGCATAAATCTGTATAACTGACAATGCCTCTGTGGGCACATAATATGCATGCTCTCAATGGTAATCATGCTCATATGCATAAATGTAGGTTATAGTGCTGAGGAACATTCAGCCGATCATATCCCATATAATAGTAATGCCGAGGAACGTACGGCCCGATCCATATATCATATAATAATAATGCCGAGGAACGTACGACCCGATCCATATATCATATAATAATAATTTCGAGGAACGTGCGGCCCGATCCATATATCATATAATAATAATGCCGAGGAATGTACAGCCCGATCCATATATCATATAATAATAATGCCGAGGAATGTACAGCCCGATCCATATATCAACATAAAGGTGCACCAGCTGATCAGGTGGTAATGCGTATATAACGCCTACCATTTTCCATACCCCATATACATATAATACTTGCGTATATAACGCTTTCCGATTACGGGTTAATATATATATATATATATATATATATATATATATATATATATATATATATATGAATGAATGTAATGCATGAATAACTGTATACATAAAACTGGACCCATGAACAGAAGGAGCAATCATAAACGGGGTACATGAACATCAAAGACTGAAGTACTCCTAATGCTTCTAAGAGTAGAGTAATATGGAAGCTCGCTTACTCATTTGTCGGTTCATATCGTAACATCATGTCGAAAGAAGGAAAGGAAAGGATAGCCTTAACATACCTTGAAGTATACCCAATCGTCTAACTTCTATCTCTTGAACTTGTAAGTCTACAGTCAAGATAATGTAAGCCTTAATCAGACTATTTACCTCGCTTACTATTTATTTCAAATACGAATAGAGCTTGAAAAATTATGGGCAACATTTTCCTTATAAATTTAACAACCCTTCAATTTCCCATTCAATCCAACATCGACCACAACAACAATAACAACACTTATATATAAATATAGACTCAAATCTATCCCCAATCATCTCTTAAAATAGCCTCAAATCTGTTACATCCCGTATTTTGAACGACGGGACGATTTGGGTTAACTATGATAAGTTAGGGTTAAGACTTTTCCGGGGTACGAAGTCGGGACGTGTGACCTTCGATTTTGTCGTGAGACCTAAGTGTGTATGACGTTATTGGTATGGAAACATCAAAGAAACTTCGGGACCAAAAGTGGAATTAAGGGAAGTTGGCTATTATTGAAAAAAATGGAGGGAGTAACATATGGCCATGTGGCCGGCCACCTTGGGGTGGGCCATGGCCACATGGTTGGCTATTATATGAAAGGAAAAGATGACTTAAGGGACCATTATTTCATCTTCTCAAGACTTAAAAAAAAAAAAACAAGAACTCAAGAACAACCATCAACCATTCGGCCACTTTCCAAAAAAATCAAGACCAAGAACTAGCCTTCTAAAAATTATTTCTCCTAAGCAAATCTACTAATTTGAGGGTGCTTAGTAACGTGGAGGTGTTGTTTCAAGCGTTGGATTGTTCGTTTTCATCCTTGGCCAACTTTGGACAAGTTGAGGATTTGTGAAGAAAGGTAAGTTTAATCTTGTTTTTATGAGTTATGAAAGGTTTATGTGTGTTGTTGTATGTTGTTATGGATGAAATTCATGAAAGTTTTGTATTTGAAGTTGAAGCCGTGTGTATGGTGGTTTGGCCGTGTATGTGTGTGTTGTGTTAAAGTTGGTGTATGAGTTTTATGTAGCATGTTTGGTTATTGTAGAGTGTTGAAACAAGTGAAAATCATTAATATGTATGTATGTGAGGTTGGCCGAATATGGCCTCTTGTGTATGTCAAGAAATGAATTAAGTTTCCTTGGAATTTTGGTTGTTATTGTTATGAGGATTCTATGTTGGAAATAAGAGTTTAATGATTCGAATTGGTATTGTAAGTGTGTGGGCTGTTTTGGGAAGATTTTGTGTGTTTAGTGTGATTTTTATATTTATGGAAATGACATGGTTAGAGTATGGATTGTTGGAGCGAATTATGATTTGAAACCGAGAATGTGTTAGAGTTGAGGTTCTCGGGTTTGGGGACCATTTCGGGTGGAACGGGGAGTTTGTTGGATTGTTGGAAATATTGTGTGTATTGTTTAAAGAGTTCTTGAATGTTGTTTGAGTGGTTTTGGATTGATAATTGAATATGCGTTAGTTTGATTACATGTTGGTTTGTAAGTATGTAGTCGTAGTAAGCATAATTGGAATATTGTTGGAATGTGTGGAGAAGGATTTTTAATGTTCGAATGCGTTTAATTGATCGTGGATATTGTTGGAATGATTGTTGGTTTGTTGTGTTGTTGAATTTGGCCGAGTTGAATTCTCGGGGTTGGTCCATTTATAAAGGAAGTGCTTTGCCCAATTTTCCGTAGGATTATGTGCTAGTTGGAAATGAGCTTTTAAGTGCTTATGGTTGACGTTGGTATTTATTGATGTTATGTAGATCTTGGAGAGTTCGAGATATAGGTTTGATTTGGATTACCGTTGTGTGCAAGCGAGGTATGTAAAGCTTAACTCTTCTTTCTTTTGGCATGTCTTAGTTGAATATAGGCTACGATACTAGCCTCGAGGAAATTCCATTCTCACAATCCGAGCGTGTCTATGATTCGCGTTTGTCTTTTGGTACTCGTATGTTGATGTGGGAAAATATTGGTTTTGATGTTGTTGGAAAAAATGATTTTAAAGTTGCATAAAAAACTTGGTTTTCATAAGAATTTTATTCTTAAACGATGTTGAAACTACGAACGCTCATAACTTTCGACTAAGGGCTCGGATTGCCTCGATATCGTTGTGGGAGGTTGTATGACGTGTGATGAGTATGTTTTCCATAGGCGGGCCCGGCTCGGAGTTGACACTCGTCCGTGGGTCCCGCGACCTTCCTTCGTCCTTTTCTCGATGACGTTTGAGAGAGTTTGGTATGACGATTTTCCCGATCCCCAAGTACGGTCATTTTACTTACTTTTGAACCTATGATAATGATTTTATGCATTTGGTTGCTCACGACTCTGCTCGCGGGTTGTTGGTACATCGTTCGCCGGTTCCGGGCCGGTTATGTTGTCGTGCGCACTATGATACATTCGGTGTTATCTTGTGTTACGGTTCCCGAGACCTCGCCATGTGGCCGGGTTCCGTTTATGAAGTTATCTTTGTGATATGGCTTATGATGTGTTGTGATGATGCGCGTTCGGGGTTGTACGGAGATTTGAAACCTTTTGGTGTTATGCGTGTGTTATGGCGCCATCGACAGGCGGCGACCATATTTTTCTGTGCCCTTTTGCATGCTTTCTTTGAAAATAAACATTTGGCATTTTGGACATGTACTTACTTTCGGGCATACATTTCGAGTGTGACTCGATTTACCGTATTTCTGCTTTACATACTCGCACATATTTCGTTTGACCCCCTTTCTTCGGGTTGCGTTTCATGCCCGCAGTACGACGACCGGTTGGCGGTCCGCCGCCTTTGAGATCGTTGCTCGTCGTGTCGAGTGCTCCTTTTATCCGAGCCTATATCTTGGTATATACTCGTTCGTTGCATATATATGTGTGTGTTCGGGGGGGGTACGGCGGGGCCCCGTCCCGTCATATGATTCGTTGGTTTGTTTAGAGGTCCGTAGATGTATATGTGGGTGTGTGCCTACCGTACAGGTGTGTTTGTAGGTTATATGTTTTGGGCCGGCGCGCCTTCGGATAGCCTTATGGCTTTCGATATATGTATATATATGTGTGCGAGTTTGAGATGTGTTTGAAGTAGCGTTTGATATTTGTATCGGCATAAGCCAGCTGTGTGTGATTCGGGTTTGACGAATGCGTTTGGGTGCCCAACTCGGGCACTAGTCACGGCCTACGGGGTTGGGTCGTGACAAAATCACTACCTTAACCTTCATCAACTTACCTATTCCACAAATACCCTGTCTTCGCTTAAAACCACTAAAACTCTCAGTAATCAACTTAAATATAAGGGTAGAAATCATTCACATACCTTGAGGGGTCCAAGATTCCAAAGATCAACTACCACTCCAACTACCTAAGCTTCACAACTTGAAGAAACCCTAGAAACTACCTTCTTCTTGACAAGCACGGGTCCACGGGGCTCGGACCTTACTAAATCTCCACTAATAATGATGGAAAATATTGGGAGAGAAAATATTAGGGTTTCTCTGATTTGGAATGGAGGAAAATAAGAAATAAGGTCGTGAACCATATATTTATACTTGGAATTAAAAAGGTTACAGCGGTGAGGTTCGACGGACGGGTCGATGACCCGTCGACCCTGACTAGTGTCTGCAGATTTCTTAGGTTCAGCTCAGATCGCGTCGATTCGATTCATTTAACTTCTAACCTTTTAAATCACCCGGGATACCTGCTGGTACCTTTGTACACGGGGTAAGGCACTTTCTATATCCAAAGCTTAGACACGAGTCTCAATTCCAACGGCATACCCGACTATGAAACCATAGGTTTTACTACGACGAGAATGAGAGGCGTAACACCCTGTTTGCTTGGTGATTCTGTTTACATGACCATATCTCTTCCATGCCATTTAAGACCTGAAACTTGCACTTGAACTAGTTGGAATTACTTGAACTGTTTGGATGCTCCTACATAGAGTTTTGTTATGACTGTGGGTGTGTGACCTATTCAGACCATTGGCGTGTTTACTTGCCTCACCTTTCCCTTGATTGATTGTTTTTGTTTTACACTTAGGATTTGAGAACTTGCTTTACAAATAAATGATTGAAAAGATGCTAAGTCAAGACTGTAAACTTGTTGTTTTGGAAAATTGATTGCAAGAGTTTGAAAAAGAAAATTGTAAACATATTTTGAAAAAAAAAAAATGAAGTTGCCCTTGATTGTCTAGCCTGGCTGCTCCTCTCAGCTTCATCTAGTGTGTGATCTCACATTTAAACCTCTATGATACTGTCTAAAACCCTTTTTCAATCTTGTATGGACTGATATACTTGACTAATTAAGAAAAGATAATAGGAAATACCTTAATTCTGTTCCTTTCTCGTTGGAGGAAGGTGTTGTGTTAGAATAATACTTCTCCATGATCATCTGGATGTAGTTCTCAGTCTGGAATTGTTGTTTCTTTCATTAGGTTAATACTTGAGATCAATTGGAATCTGTGGAAGTGTTTTCACTTGGTTAAGCTCTAGAACTATGTGTGTAGCTGACAATGGCCTTCATTGGCTCTATAAGGTGTTGAAACAGATTGAGGCTTGAGATTGTATTCTTTTTAGAATCGGATGCCTTATAAACCGGTCACTTTGGTTTGTTTTAGCTTGGCCTGATCTGTGCCTAGAGACTTTATGTGCACTATTTTTGAACCATTAGTAGCTCTGAATTCCTAAAAGATGGGTTGATAATTGAACTCATGTTGTAAACTTTGCTTGTGATTTGATAATTGTCTAAGTGAGACTAGTCAAAACCTGTGATTACAAGTCTTCTTTAGAAAAAGGAAGTTGGGAGGAGAAAGTCTGTCAAAAATTGGATTAATATTGTCCTACTCTAGTCTAAATTGATCATGTTTTGACTTCAAAGATTACTCTTTGCATTAGTGTTTTGGAACTGGTTCATAAGTAACTTGTGTTGGTTTGAAATTTCCTGTTTCCCCTTTTCTTGTGTTAGCTGGACTGCCTCTTGATGCTCCTACTTGAATTTGTTCTTGAAACTGTGATCTTGGTTGTGTATTTGCCTTAATTGTTAGTTGAATCTTGGGTAGTATAAATTTTGAAAATCCTTTGGCATTTGCTAGGAAGATTGAGGATTTCATAAGCAGTTAAATGTGGTATTTGGGGGAGGAGTATATAGTGTATATCAAGTATATATAGAGGGTATGTCCCCTTAAGGGATTTTGCTCTCTATGTGTGAGTATATCACCTAGTATATCATAGTCCAACACTAGGAAAATTTCTTGCATGATTTCAAGAGCTGGGCCAATTGGGCCCGTACACTAGTTCAGTCTTTTTTGCATATTTGTCCCTTCTCCGTTTATTCAGTTATGGGCTTAGCCCAGTTGTGTTGTAATTTAAATTTTGGCCTTGTAAATTTAATTTATGTCCTTAAGATTAGACACTAATGTATTTATATCCTTTATTTGTAAAACTCCCCATTCGTTGGTGGGTTCAATGAGGCCCGCCAATTTACTTAGAACGAGTCAACCTCATTATGGACGGGCTGAGCAATTGGAGCAGATTTGGAGCAGATAAGTTTAAAATTGCATTTATTTTCTGTTGGGCTTGGTATGCCCAACCCCCCTTACCTCGTATTCTTTACTTGGAAAATTGATGAAATGTGTTTATTGGAACCTTTAAGATGGTCATGAAATTTATAGTTGCCAAAATCGTTTTTTAAGTTATAAAAAATTAATTTTTGATAAAAGTTAACATGCAAATGATTTTTGAGACTAAGACTTCCTTACGGATAAAAAATGAACATTCTTTAAATGCAAATCATGATTTTGAACAAAAATGACTTGATAAATTTTATGGACTTAAAAGGCAAAAAAATAGTTGTGGACCGTACATATGGACATTTTGGACAAAAATTGGACTTAGACTATTTTTAGATTAACTTGGACCAAAAGGATAAAAATATAAAATATAAAATATGGCTGAAAAATGTATAATAACAGTATGCCTCAAAAATGATTTTTTATAAAACTTAAAGATTAAAAGCCCTTTTATCTAAAAAACTCGGGTGGGTTAACGTGGTGTTCTACCTAGGTTAAAGGTCTTCGGGAGTTAACCTATGTGTTATAATAGTCAAAATACCCCCCAACGTTTGACCAAAATGCCAACTACACACCGAACCTTTGCGGGGGTCCTATTACCCCCCTGGACAAATTTTTTCAGTAGCAAAATGGCCCTTTTTTGCTGATGTGGCAGAGAGCGTGAATACACCGCCCGCTGGCGCGTGACGGCCTTTAAAAATCTGCATCTGACTTGTTTTGGACGCCAACTAAGCTGCCACATATGATGCCAAGTAGATAAAATTTGAACTCCCTCCATTTTTAGGCTACTTCATCTTCATCTTCACCCTATTTAATATCCATCCCCATTTTTTGTTGTCAAAATAATATCCATTATAAACGAAAATCTCAACCGAAGAAAATCCACATATGATTCCGAACAACTTGTTAAAGAACAACTTTCCACCATAAACGAAAATCAAGAAAAAAAAATGAAAAATCTGAAGAAAGAAAAAGGAAAAATCTGGAAAAAAAATAAGGATGAAAAATCTAATCTTGTTAAAGAAAATCTGATTGGAAGTTGCTTGTTTGGAGTTGCTACTTGTTGCTTGGTTCTGGGTTCTGGGTTCGAACCCCCGCTCAGGCATAAAATAAAAAAATAATTTCGCAAGGCAGGACTGGGGGAGTGTATGCCGGATCCAGCATACAATCTTTAAGAAAAAGTTAAAGTTATGCCGGATCCGGCATAACTAAAAGTCTGCCCTCAAGGCAAAGTCTGCCCCCTCCGGCAGACTTTTAGTTAAACATAACTAAAAGTCTGCCGGAGGGGGCATACAAAATTTAAAATATTTCAATAAAAAAAAAACAAACTTTTTGGTAGTTTTTGTAGTTTTCCAGTTAACCTTACTGGTGGGTGATGGCCTTGGATTTGCCTGCCAGTACTCACACTTAAACTCACTTTGCACATGCATGTGCATTTCGCTCTTATTTAGCCGATTAAAACTCAACTCATTGCAACGCATGTGTATTTCAGTTTGTTCTCATCTTTGTTTAGCTTATTAGCAAATTAGTGCTTACAAAATATTATAGAAAATTTACCTATCAATACGCAATTTTGCGGCCTAAGGAGACAATTGACATCCCTTGAACAAGGGTGGCATCATCATTGCGACAAAACAATTGTTATTTCTTCATCTTTAATTAGAGATTTGATTAGTTCTAACAAAAAGATTGAAAACAATTCGACATGAAGCCTTTTACCCCTTTACTAGGTCTACCTAGCGCGAATGCGGTTTAATGGAGCTAGTCTCGCCTCAAGGCAAAAGCGCCTTCCCTAGACTTTTAGTTAAACATAACAAAAAGTCTGCCGGAGGGGGCATACAAAATTTAAAATATTTCAATAAAAAAAAAAAACTTTTTGGTAGTTTTTGTAGTTTTCCAGTTAACCTTACTGGTGGGTGATGGCCTTGGATTTGCCTGCCACAAGACTCACGCTTAAACTCACCGCACATGCATGTGCATTTCGCTTCTTATTTAGCCGATTAAAACTCAACTCATTGCAGACCGCATGTGTATTTCGATTTCGTTCTCATCTTTGTTTAGCTTATTAGCAAATTAGTGCTTACAAAATATTATAGAAAATTTACCTATCAATACTGCAATTTTGCAGCTAAGGAGACAATTGACATCCCTTGAACAAGGGTGGCATCATCATTGCGACAAAACAATTGTTATTTCTTCATCTTTAATTAGAGATTTGATTAGTTCTAACAAAAAGATTGAAAACAATTCGACATGAAGCCTTTTACCCTTTACTAGGTCTACCTAGCGCGAATGCGGTTTAATGGAGCTAGTCTGCCCCTCAAGGCAAAGTCTGCCCCCTCAGACTTTTAGTTAAACATAACTAAAAGTCTGCCGGAGGGGGCATACAAAATTTAAAATATTTCAATAAAAAAAAAACAAACTTTTTGGTAGTTTTTGTAGTTTTCCGATTAACCTTCATTGGTGGGTGATGGCCTTGGATTTGCACACAATACTCACGCTTAAACTCACTGCACATGCATGTGCATTTCAGTTCTTATTTAGCTGATTAAAACTCAACTCATTGCACTGCATGTGTATTTCAGTTTCGTTCTCATCTTTGTTTAGCTTATTAGCAAATTAGTGCTTACAAAATATTATAGAAAATTTACCTATCAATACTTTTAGTCCCATAAAATATAACTAAAAGTATGCCCCATAAGGCGTAAGTTTTCCTTAAGGTATAACTAAAAGTTTGCCTTATAAGGCAAAATTTAATGGGCAAACTTTTATGCCGGACCCGGCATAACTTTGTGAAGGAATTATCAAAGTTATGCCGGACCCGGCATACTTATGCCAAGTCTGCCCATAAGGCATAAGTATGCCGGGTCCGGCATAACTTTGGTAATTTCTTCACAAGTGTATGCCGTTGGGGGCATAGCGAAATTTAACTCTGCCTTGCGAATTTTTTTTAAATTTTTATTTGCGTGTGGTTCGAACTTTTAAACCTATGAGTTTTTTAGCCAAGGGCAAAATTTAAAGATTTCAAATATGAGGGGCAAAATTTAAAGACCACCCCAAACGAAGGGCAATTCTGCGAATTGCCCGAGTTATTTAAGCACTAATTCTTTGAGTTGATTTGGGGAGAAAATTAAACTCCATTGCTAAGAATTTGGAGAAAGCTATGAAGAACACCAAATGGGTTTCTCTAAATTCTTGATTGTTTAATCAAATTAATG
The DNA here is from genome assembly GCF_029784015.1 of Lycium ferocissimum. Taxonomy (NCBI): domain Eukaryota; kingdom Viridiplantae; phylum Streptophyta; class Magnoliopsida; order Solanales; family Solanaceae; genus Lycium; species Lycium ferocissimum. The sequence goes on from NC_081353.1 coordinate 10,505,315, forward strand.
GATAAACTTTGTTCTATTTGGTGTTAGGAAGCTTCCTTTCACATTTGGGTTTGTTTGGATTAGATTTGAGCAAGTTGGTGTGATTTTTTTTTCAACTCCTAGTGAAGATGATGATGATGATGATAATGTTGATGAAGATGAAGGAGAATTGGGTATGGGTTTTCAGATCCTTAATAAAAATGGAGTATGGAAAATTGAGAGTTTTTTTTTTTTTGAAGAAGAAGAAGAGTAGATGGATGGAGGAAGGGAAATTAATAAAAAATGGGGCAAAATTAAACACGTGGCACGTGGGCCGGCGCGTGTGGACAACCGCCATTTAATATTTGGGGGTTGGCGATTTCTCTTACACCCGCAAAAAAAAAGTGTCCCATTTTGCTACGAAAAAATTTGTCCGGGGGGGTAATAGGACCCCCGCAAAGGTTCGGTGTGTAGTTGGCATTTTGGTCAAACGTTGGGGGGTATTTTGACTATTATCTCGTTCTAGTCCGAAACCCAACGCCCAATTTTGGGCAAAACTATACCACTTTCGTTTCTTGAAATGTGATATATTTTGCATGAATGACTAACTCTTTGTTGCGAAAATATAAACCGAAAGAGTTTTTTCACTATAAATAATTTATATCTACAAAGGCATACTATTAGAACTCATAGGTCAACCGTATTTTACAGATCTTTAATACCGGGGTGCCTAATACCTTCCCCGGGGATCACCAGAACCCTTACCAATACTTTGGTTAGATTATGATTCTTTTAAAAATTTAACCGTTTTAAATGAACCCTTTTTGAACTGGTTTTCCTAATTTCCTAAAAATTAGGTGGCGACTCTAAAATAAAGTCCATTTAGAGCACCATCCACGTAGAAGTATATTTTTTCCTTTTTCCCGGTACGATTGACAACCGTACTTCCCCGGGACACTTTCCTTTTTAAATGAGGCAAGTGCAAATACGAATCGGAAAAAATAGAACCGCTACACACCCCAGAGTCTGGTCTAATCCATAAAAGAGCATCTAACTAGAATTTACAAGTCTGGAATATCAATAATACATCAAGTCTGAGTATGTCTCGGAAAAGAAAATAAGACATAAATAAAGAAGAGTCTTCAAGGCGGCCGACTTCTCATGCTCACCCTGTAGACTCTAAGCAACTCTCGGAGCGACTATCAGCCACGAGAAACAAAGGTCGAACCCACCTGGAATTCTGCATCAATAAAAGAATGCAGCAAATGCAGGTCAGTACAAAACCACAGTACTGGTAAGTATCATAGGCTGACTAAGTTTAGCTAACATAATCCAGACAATAAAGTAAGATTAGCTGATAAATCAACAAGTATAAGTCAAACACAAGCCAGAACCAAGTACACGTCATCACCTAGGTTGCAGCATCTAAACCCAAGTGTGCCAAGTCTCTATATAATTAATCTGAATCCAAATAACACAACTACATCACCAGATCATCAACACAAGCCGAAATGCAATGCAATGCAATAATGTATGAAATGTGGATGCAATGCAATGCTATGTACACATGTACTCCGGACGGAAGTATCAACGTCTCAGTAGCACAACCCATGAGGGACTCGCGAAGTCCGTGTACCACTCGTTCTGGATCTTTATCCAATGGTCGAACGAGACTCTGAATCTTTGCCCTCGGAGGATCATCATCAGTACAACCCATTGAGGACCCGCGGAGTCCATGTACCACGCGTTTCGGATCTTTGCCCAACAAAGAACGAGTCTCCGGATCTTTACCCACGGAGGATATTTATCAAATCATATCAAATAATATCACATCACTCGGAACCATTTCCCATCGGGAATTTAAAACATTTTCTCTTATAGATAACATAAGTCTCTCATAAATCAGTTCCAAACCATTTCCATCATGTATGAATGTATGAATGCATAATCCTAAATCAATGCAATAATGCCCACGAATATGCTATGGATTCCACAACACTGTAAGCCCTATCAAGACTTATATAAATCAACTCAACAGTAAGCATGATCTCATCATCAACAGTCCGATCAATATCACAAGTACCAAGCATGGGTACGCCAACAATATCATGAAAAGGCTACACAAGCCATATAGAACTCTATCCTCGTATCAAACATCAAAAGTAAGATACTATAATATCATGAAAAGGTATAATAATAGTCTCCAATATCTACTATCACCACGTACCATCAAGCCAACAACAATAGAAAAAATCAAGTCACAACACAATGGGGTGGCTAGCCCCAATCACACAACAAGGCCCAACCTAAGATAATATCCAACCCAACTTCATACCCGAAGGTTTACATGCTTTATCTGATAATATCATCTAAATATATGCTTTGCTAAATGAAGTCTCACCATAGGGTAAGTCGTAGCCTACCTGGAAGGCCGAACAACAATATCACCTACAATCACACCTTAGCCTTTCCTTTCCTTTGAGCCTCGAGAACAAGAAATTCTATTCATATTTGAAATCTATATTAGAAATCATGAAGATCGATACCTATATTGCTATCATTCAAATTGGGTCAAAACCAACCCTAGAATTTGGGAAAACGGGGCCCACAAGGGCAAAACGGGAAATTAGAGGGTAAATTATCCAATTAAACACTAGGTGATCAAAACCCATCAACTAATTCCTAAATTAACTTAAGGATTCATCCAATTTCAAAATCCAAGCAAAACCCCCAATTTTGGGTATAAACCCTGACTCTTAAATTCAAGAACTCCACGCTAATAATGGAAGGTATATGATTAACAACCATAGATACATCAAAATCTAGCATAAAACCCATCAATTTCATCATTTAAAACAACTTAGGAAGTCTAACCAATTTTATGAACTTCTCAAGAAAGACCCATTAAACCTTCTTTAATGAAAAACCCCAATTTTTTACTTTAGAAATCATGGATTAAAGCTTAAACCAAAGGAATGAATCAAAGTAAAATACTTAGATTATGGTTTAGACCTTACCCCATGGAAGAAATTTGAAGAACATCCTTGAATTCTCCCAAACTCAAGCTTTCAAGATGCGAGAAACTCCAAAAAACATTAAATAGCAAAAACGCCCAGCTGTTTGGCCAATCTTGCTTTTGATGCCTCCAATGAATTCCTTGAGAAATTTCACTCAAGTTAGGCTTTTGAATCACTCCATTTGACCTTATAATGAATGAGATATGGTGGTTTCAATATTAGGAAGAATGCAAATTTTTAAATACGAATTCAGTGCAATTTCGTAGTTAATCTTAAAAATCTGGCAACCCAATTCTTAGTAAAATGACCATAATTCCCTCATACAATGTCGAAACTTGATGATTTCAGTTGCTATGGTTCAGAAATTATGATACGGATATAATGGTTTAGTCGAAACACGAATCAAAGGCCGTTTGCTCAATATGGTACCCTTTATGCTCAAATCGACGTCAAAACCGAAAACAATCACCATACAACCCAAACTTAATCAAAACTCATCGGAATCTAACCAAATTTTGTGGATATGTCCAAAATCATCATACCAACTTATTGGAACTTTCAAACATCGACACGGGTTCGTCTTGACCCGAAGTTGACTGTGATTAGCTCCAATTCTAACTTAACCAGTTTCTCAACCAATGACCAAATCATACCCGAACCCTTCGGGAACCAAACAAATGACACCTCTAAGTCATAAATCACCCTCTGGACCTAATGGAACTGTCGGAATTTGATTACGTTCACGTTTACCCAATAATCAACTTCGAGTCAAACGGTTTTTGCTTCAAGACCAATTTTTCTAAAAGTCATTCCAAAACCCAAAACGATGCCTAGAGAACTCTGCCACCGGTCCCTGTGGGTCAAAATAGTACTAACAAGGCTCGGGGATGAGTCAACGGGAAAAAATGGTAAAAACGCTATTCTACCCTTTTCAACTTGGTGAACTATCACTAAGCGTGAATTCATCATAATATCAACCCCAAACCCTCATACTATTCTCATTCATGGGTTTTCTAATCACTTCAACCCTTTTACAAGCAGTTTTTATGCCAAAGTTATCATCTTTATGAAACCCTAAGTCTCAATCAGCAAGTTCCACCATTAATAGTCAAGTTCTCATCCTAGGAGGTGATAATCTATACTCATAGATGATTAAACAACAATAAAAGCAATAACCCATTCATTAATCAAGGGTTTCTTAAGTTCTAGGGTTTTAGCCCTTTCATTCACCATTAACAGACCTTTAACTAATCATCGAATCTAACATGATGATGGAATGAACAAAGTCAAGGGTTGAGACTTACCTTTCAAGAGTACTTTAGCCCTTGCCTCAGAATTTCGCCACAGGAGTTCTTGGAAACTGTTTTGGAGTTGTGTGGGGAATGGGTTCGGAATAAAGAATATAAAACACAGATTTTGCCTTTCGTCGACCGCTGCAGCGGTCTTGCTATAGCTGGAACCCTCCCGCTATGGTGGACCTAATTAATCCCTGGCTCCTAGCTGTGACGAGCCTATCATCGGTTCGACGGACCCGCTAAAGCAGTCACTTACCCGCTGCAGCGGTCTATTTTGACCAGTAGCTCGGTTTTTCCACCAGTTTTCCACCTAGCAATCCCAACACCAATTCGAGGCCCTAAGGACGCAAACAAAACATGCACATATACATAAAAACATACTACAGACTCACCCGCGGCCTCGGAATTCCCAACGGAGGTCTAGTTTTCTAAGTCACCCCCCTCCCATAATGACCTAGTGGGTTGTTACATCCCCCTCGGGGTAAATAAAAGCCTTATCTAGAATCTCATAGGTTTTGTGGATTACAAACAGAGTAGACATATAAATCCATGAAGGTTTCCTGTTTTTCCTTAAAAATAAGGTGGCGGCTCTAGCCCTTTTTAAACAAGTTAGAAGAACTGAGAAGTTGCAAACTATCTTGGACCTGTTCAAAATAGGGCGTAACATAATGGCGACTCTGCTGGGGATAACCTAGGTTTTGACCTAAGCATACTTAGATTAAGTGAGCACTTGAGGGATATTTGATTATTTATCTTTTTTTACTATTATTACTTGTTATATATGTCATGAGCTACTACAATATTATGTTTCAAAGGATGCAAGCCAAAGCAAAACTTGTGTTCCTTATTTGTTTGAAGACACTATATGATTAATGTAACAGTTCGCTTTTTATGCGGGTGCATAAAAAGCTACTACGAACTAGTTGGTGCTCTTTCGGATTTTTTTTTTTTTTTTTGAAAAAGAGTCGCCACCCAATTTTTAGGATGGAGACTGGTAGCGTCTGAATGAACGACGGATGAATTTTTTGAATGATTTGACATTTGTAGCGTAGCGCATGCGTGGACTAAAATGGATCATGACTTTAGCTCTGTTGTAAAGGAAGTCACTTTCGGTGGTCCCCATGAGTCAATCAGAGAATCTCAAAAGGGAAACTGTATTAGTCCATCGGTTATAATGAACGAAGCATTCGTTTTTCCTGAGGCAGAATAGTCCAGGATTCGGTCGAAATGGAAGATTTTCGAAGACAACCTAAGGAATTAACTAAACAGAGAGGATTTTGACCATCTAACTGGTAACAAAAATGTCAATCTTGCGATTGACTGGTCGTATATCGCTAAGCATACATGTGTATCATCAAAGTATATGCATATACGGTGATACCAGATCAAGATAGCGCTAAACAAACCCAGGAAATGGGCCTGGCAAGCCCAATCACACAAATGCCTTAATAGTTCCTACCCAGGTCCGGACTTATCTCTTATATTAGCTTAAGGCTGAAATGAGCCTTCTTATATTTATCTAATGGGCTGGAACACTTAGGTTCATATCGCAAGCCATTAAACACTAAGTATTAAAGCCTATGGTGATTTCTATCCTATTTTTGACTTAGTATATACTCATATAATGCTGATGTATCGCTGCATATACATGATACATCTAATAGGATTAGGTCTTATCAAAACCTATGTATACATGCCATGTATTCACTTCTTTTTAACTTAAGTAGTTTTCACTAATGCCCCATTTTCAGCCATCTAAATTCTGATTAATAAGCGGTACTGGGCAAGGTTGACATAACTCTGACCTTTCCAATCTTAATCATTTAAATTACCCCCCTCTTGTCTATTGGTGACACCGTACTGGACTTGGCTGCAAGCAACTCTTAATCTCTCTGAGTGCCATCTTAATCTTAGGATTCAATTAGGATTAATTAGTTATCAACTTAAGTTGACTAAACTGAACTGGGATGCAAGCAACTCCAAGTCTTTCCAAGCTTCCCTTAAGTCTTTGACTCTATTAACCACCTAATTAATTTCCTTTTAGGCGGTGTGGTTCTCAAACTAATTCTAAGGCAAATCTGGGCTTAATCTTGGGAGGGCAATCATTCATCATTTAACAAACTAGTAACAGAAGGGTACTCAGTCTCATGCAATGCAATCCAGTATCAAATGGAATGTAACCATTCATAATCAATACAAGTATTTCATTTGAAAGCTAGTTAGTGAAAGGAACAAAATTACTAAACTAAAGTTGTCTACCGGATTGGACATAAATAATAAGGTCCCTGAACCTACTCAAGACTTGTTGAGACTAAGGATAAACTCATTTAAGGTCTTTTCTTCATCATGTTCCCTTTCCCAAGTTCTAGAAAATATGAGCACTAAGTGAACAAGTTAAAACTATAATAACAGGTCCATTTTCATACTAAAGCAGCTATTTTTTATGCAAGAACAAATTCTTTTTAACCAATCCTTGATTCAATGATAGAAAATGAAGGCCAAATGTGTACATATGATGAGTATTACTGCATGGAATTACAGGGCATGTCGTGACAACCTTTTATTTGGGAGAATGATATTATGACCCAAGTTAGATTTGGTTCTCTCCCAATCTCCTCTCCAAGGTGTCTTTAAAAAGACTTCCCTTTGCCAAGTGGTTCACAACTTGCATATCTGCACTCATGAAGCTCTCATTCTGTCATTAAATCAATCCTACCATCCTTAGAGGTAAGATGGCTTGATTTTTAGAACCAAACTAACTTAGAATCTTCAAGTAGACTATTCTGACCTATCTTTAGCCAAACATAACCTAAAAGGATCCTATTTGATCAATCTAGATTGATTTTAATGTCATAGTTTTAACAAAATCCATCTAAGGTCTTATTAACCTCTTCCTAATCAACTAAAGGTCTTTTGTGGGTCCCATGGTCATAGAAATGAAACTCAAGGGAAAATGATGTCAAAGTCCTAGAGAAGAAGCAGTACAAGGTGGGTCGACACCCCCTAAACCCTTTCCTAGACTTTTTTCTTTAGTAAAAAGGAGGCTAGGCAAGACTGGTCATCACCCCAGTCTATGCCTTAACCTTCCTTTTACTCCTCTGAAGCACTCTCAACCCTTTATCTCATCCCACAACTAAATGACAACCACTAGAAACCTCTAGAACTAGGACAAGCTTAATATCACCTTTAAACTATACTATTCTGTTGTTTAAGGCTTCACTTAATAATCTGCCCTCTTATCCTAATGCATTGATCATTTGACATTTAGGCTCTGTTAAGTAATCCTAGAAAAAGAGCCCTCATGGGCACCAAAAACAGGTTGATATGCATGCGATGACAGTTTACGTATACAGGAAAGCAAACACATAAGCAGTTTATACAAATAATCACATTATATTAAAACCCTTATGGTTAGAACTTAAAGTCCGCAAAGAGAGTCGCCATCTGTAACGGTTCGCTTTTTACGCGGGTGCATAAAAAGCTATTACGAACTCGTCGGTGCTCTTTCGGACTTTGTTTTAAAAAAGAGTAGCCACCCAATTTTTAGAAAATTAGGAAAATCGAGGGTGAAGGGTTTATTCAAATATAGTGAAAAATCCTTTGTAATCCAAAGTTCTAGGTAAGGGTTCTGATGATCGCCTAGGGAAGGTGTTAGGCACTCCAATATTAAGGATACGTAGAATACAATTGACCTTCAAGCTTCAATGTGTGGTTATGTATAAATTGCTTATGTTTTGTTTAGTTTCCCGTATATAAATACTGTCATGGCATATCATTTTGGCTTTAAAAGAGTTAAACAAATTCCCTTTAAGTAAGGGTACTTTTAAGTTCGGATTTAAAATATCTGGATAAAAATAGTTTGTCCTTTTACTTATAAGGATAGTACACTGGGTATATCCCATCTAAAACTAATGCCATGTGTTTGTATGTGAGAAAAATATATATGTATATGTATGTACAAACTTTATTTAATTCATAAATTATCCACATTTTATCTCTTCAGTCAACCCTATCCTTGGAACTGTTTTCCCAAACTCAGGTTTTGAAGGAAATTCCACTTATTTGAATTCATTAAGTTGGGTCTAGCCCAAATGTTTCTTTTACTTTCTTTTCTCAGATTTCTCAAATTAAAATACACTTTTAAAGGGGTATTCAGAAATAATCAACTTTTTTGCTAGAAAAATATGCTATCACTTTATTTTTATTTTGATCAAGTGGAATACAACTCTTTTATCATTTGGATACAGTTTTGAAACATCATCTGCCCAAATCCTAGGTTCTAACCTGTAGGGGTTTCAATATCTATACAAATGTATTTTCATGTTCACACAGAAAATAATGTAAAACGATACTACAAGAAGGGGAAGAAAAGATTAGCTTTTTACGGCCTTGGCCCCAAATCATTCAGCAGTCCCGTTCTCGTTATTCTATGCTCTTCTAGTCCTTCATCCTTACTTCACTTTGTCTTTGGTAGAATCTCATCTCGCGGATCCATATTAATTAGACGTACCTTGCAAGAATGAAATGAAAATAGTTAGTCAAATCATACGTCACCCTATGGGGTGACGTTTATGAATATAAATAATAATATCCCTCGGACTCGTATCAAACTTTGAGAGCTTTGATTAAGGAGGCTCAGACTCACGGTTCCGAATATGGCAAAGGAACCCAAATCATGTCTCGGCTGCAAACTAGGGGCCATTCTAGTTGCCTTGCCAAGCACATGTCGGTTCCTACCTTGTGATATCAATGTGAGATAATCCTTGCCTAAACCGAGGGATAACCTTTCCGGACTAAGCATGGACTCAAAAAGTAAATTTTCATTGGCCTCAAGTGTAGCATCATGTTCGTATCAATAAAATATCTGAAGTATAGCATTTGCACTTTCTGAAAATGCTTCATTTTGTTCACTGTGTAACTGGTGTTTCAAAACAACCTTTAAGCAACAAATTTTGACAAGAACATAGCAGCGGCTTGGCTTCAATTGTAATAGATAAAACCCCTAAAATGCCACAATTATTTGGCCGAAGATGCAAAATATAATTTTCTGGATTACAGCAGCCATAGTAGCAACTATTTTGCCACCAACACTGTCTCAAAATGCGACATTTTGCAGCCTCAAAAGATGCAGCAACATTATCCCCAAGGTAGCAACTATTTGGCAGCAGTTAACAAGATATAGCAGCACATAGGATAGTATTTCAAACACAACAGTGGCCCAATCCACAAACATAGCAGCAAGCTCAACCATAGGAACTTTGTTTACCCTAAGACATTAGATATCTCGAGGCTTCAGTGTAAGTGCTAATTTAACCAAGAACTAACATTTGTTCACCATGTATCAGTTGCCTAAAACCAACCATGAAGCAATAAAATTAGGCCAACAACTCAGCAGCAGTTTGGCTCAAACTTTTGCAGTAAGCAACTCAGATCAACCACCCAAAGTGTAGCGATGGCTTTGCTTAAAATTCAGGCGGTAAACCTAGCAATAGCTCAAAATAGAGCATCAATACGACCGCGAGTCCTTTTCAAATGCAGCTGTAGTAAGCAGCCCAAAGTGCAGCAGCTCGAGAACATTTGACGGTTGGAGAATTCCCCCAAGTCATGCAAAGAAACAGAGGAGTAAAGAATGAGTATCCCAAAGTGAATAATTTCAATAGAGTAATGGCAAAATACATCTCATTTATTAAATGGTCATCGCAACTTAGTCCAGTTTCGACATATTAGGCAAGGTTTCAAGATTCTTAAAGTAGACGAGCACATAAAACAACCTCATGTCATGGGAAAAAAAACCAGATTTCACAAGTTATAGCCTTTATTGTTAAGAACATGAAAAGAACTTCACTTAAGGTATATTTAGGGTAGTCAATCATTCGGTTAAGGAAAAGACATTCTATGTCATGTAAGTCTCATATTAGCACCTACTTAAGAGAATCTGAAAATTTCCAAGGTGCAAACCAAAGCATTTATGTCGAATCCTCATGCTAATTTAAAGACATAAACAGATGGGTCCACATGTGAATGAGCTACTAACTCGACTATTTGCAAGCAAAGGAACGACGAATTAAACCAACTCTGTTCTTATCAGACCAAAGAACCAATCAGCTAACCTAAACAACAATAAGTTTCCAGAACCTCAATCATGACTCAATGCCTAGTTATTAGAAATAGAAACTGGTATAGCCGATACCAATCTACACTTTAGCTCCCAAATTGATTAAGATAACAGAACAAGAACTCTCTCTCACTATTTAGATAATTTAAAACTCTTGAGGTATGGAAATAGTAGGTTGCTTTAAACATACCCGGACCAATCATATTTGACAATAAGCTTCTATACACAGAAAATAATTTCAGAGGTTGGTTTTAGCTTAAGGGAGGGAAAACAATGAACTGAAACTTCTATACTAAATTGATTAGAGGGCAATTGTAGCTCAGAAAAAGCACTCAGAGGAACATCTTTAACATGCCTCTGTAACAAATTTCTAACTTAAAGAAGGTGAGTATCACTTTTTAAAGCTGGAAATCTGGTTCATTTAAAGACATCTATACAACCATTTCTACAATGTTATAAGAGGGCTTAAAACAGTTTGTCTAGTATCCAGGCAAAGGATGATTCACTAACTTGATGCACATAATTATATCTTCAGCAGATTATCTAATTCAAGAACTTCAGAAGAAAGTAAACACATGCTAATCCTTTGAACAATAAGGACATCCCTCTAGAATTGCTACTCTTTACAATGAATCAAGAAATCACAGAAGTTGGCTAAAGAACTAACTTGAACATATCAAATTTAATCAAAATTTAGATTTGCACTTAACAGAAGGTTTCATCTAGACTGAGACTTCTATCCAGGGTTATCAAACAACAAACCTCATGTTTAGTAAAGATGGTAGACATTTTTTAGTTCTGGATTAAATAAATCAGCCACCACATAATGTAACACATGATGCTAGCAACTAAATAAAGGGAAGATAACACATATAAAGTCATTTTATGGGAATCTTCATTCTCAGAAATATAAGAGACACCAACAGTCTCAACATGCCTAACTCAAATTTTAACTCGTAAGCCTACATCAACTTTGAAGGATCACATTGGTCATTCATATATTTCTCGAGGATAACAGGAAAACTAGAGATTAACCAGTTTCGAAAGAGAGATATTGAATAAAATCAGTAGCTAGATGTACACTCTTTCTCTACATACTTTCTTTCAAATCTTATAACATGACTTCAAGCATTCTGTAGAGGAAATGAACAATTAAGCTAGTGTTTCGTTTTTTTTTTTTAAAAAAAAAAAAAAAAAAAAAAAAAAAAAAACTCGACATATTTTGAAAGGCACTTATCCAGAGCATTGAATCAATTGAACAGAACATCTGAAAATATACTCTTTACTCAAATTTAAACACATTCTCAACTACCATTGACATCCAAAGCTGGTCCAAAATATATTAAAACTAAGAAAATAAATACTCAGTTAGTTCAACAGATTCTGAATTTGTAAAGTAACTTAAACTCAAGCTTTGAGGCAACACTCTCTGTTGGAGAAAGAAAAGGTCCATATTAATCAACTGATCTCTAATCTTCATGAAGTGACTTGGAAAAAAAAAACCAAATGAAATACATAAACAACTTCAATATTTAAGAAGAGCAAGAAAAGACTTATTTAATCTAAAGCTGCTGATATACGAACAAAGGAGAGATTACTAAACTAATTTCTTGAACCCATGAAGTTTTGAACTAGAACGTTATCTAAACTAAACTCATATTCAAATTTTTGGAAGGCAGGCAAATCTAATAGCAGACTTGGAAAGAAACCTGTAACGACCCGTTTGGTCATTATAGTCTTTTTTGCTTGTTCGCCCCTTTTTCGAGCTTAGTTAGCTCATTTTGAACCGAGGGGACCGTTGACACACTTCTCGAGGTGTCTAGACTTGATTCGGGCGACTTTTTGTGAAATATGGACTTTAAGCAAAAAAAGAGTTAACTCAAAGTTGACTTTTGGGAAAAAGGACCTATTTCGAAAATTCATCTATTCTGAGAGGTCCGGATGGTTATTTTGAACTTGTATGTATATCTGATTCGGTTCCTAATGCACTCGGACGTATTTTGGGACTTGGGTTGGGAAGTTGGTTATAAGGTATCGGGGATTGACTCGGTTAACGAGACCTCCGTTGGAAATTTTAAGGCCACGAGCGCATTCGTAGCGTGTTTTTATGTGTGTCTATGTATGTTGTATGTGAGCAGATAGCCTCGGGAATTAGTCAAAAAATCGAGTTGAAGTGTGAAAACTTGGGTGGACTCTGGTGTCTGGTGCACGCTTTGGCGGCACCAGCACCGAGGCAGCGGTACCGCTGGAGAGGTCACCTTGCCGCTGGAGCGGTCCTGTGTTTTTGGGCTTGACCGTTATAGCGGTCAAGGCACCGCTGGGGCGGCCTTAGCGTCGCCAAAGTGGGTGACGGGCAGTGAGTTCATTTATTGAAGTGTTAAAAGCCATTAGCCTCTCATTTATTGCCATTACGAAAATAGAGCTCTTGGGATCTGTTCTTGGAGATTATTGGTGAAGGTTCTTGGTGGTAAGTTCTCCTAACCCTCTTTACTAATTCCTTGTTCCTAATCATCATAGATTCCTCTTTCCTTAGTAATGGAAGATAAAAGTGGAGTTAATGAATGTTCTATCTAGGCTTATTAATGATGAAATTGATGGAGCTTACGCTAGATTTTGATGAATCTAAGGTTGTTGATCATATATCTTCCATTATTAGCGTTGAATTCTTGAATCAAAGAGTTAAGGTTTATACCCAAAATTAGGGGTTTTGCTTGAAATTCGAATTTAGGTGAATCCATGAGTTAAATTAGCAATTAGTTGTTGGGTTATGATCCCCTAGTGCTTAATTTGATATTTTACCTCCGAATTTCCCGTTTTGACCTTGTGGGCTCCGTCTCTCCAAATTCTAGGGGTAGATTTCACCTAAATTGAATGATAGAAATATTAGTATCGTTCTTCATGATTTCTAATCTAGCTTTTGAATATGCCTAGACTTCTTTGATATTAAGGCTCAGCGGAAAGGCAAGGCAAAGGAGTGAGCTGTCGGTGTTTGTTGTTCGGCCATCCAGATAGGTTATGTCTTACGTTGGTGAGACTTGGTATAGCGAAGCATATATTTAGATTATATTATCGGAGAAAGCATGTAAACCTTCGGGTATGAAGTTGGGTTAGATATTGTCTTAGGTTGGGCCCTGTTGCGTGATTGGGGCTAGCCACCCCGTTGTGTTGCGACTTGATTGTCCTATTGTGTTGGCTTGATGTCACGTGCTGTTAATAGATATTGGAATTTGTTGTTCCTTCTTGATTGTAATATTGTAGTACCTTACGGTTGACGTTGATACGAGGATAGAGATCTATATGACTTGTGTAGTTTTTCATGATATTATTGGTGTACCCCTTCGTTGGTACTTGTGACTCTGATATATTATTGGCGTACCCCTTTGTTGGTATTTGTGACACTGATATATTGTTGGCGTACCCCTTTGTTTGTACTTGTGATATTGATCTGATTATTTAACTTGATACATGCATTGCACGCACACTCATGATATAATGTTGATACATTACTGGTACTTGATGAAACATTGTGATGAGTTGGGCTCGATTTTTAAAAGAGAGTGACGTGAGAGTCCGATATCCGATTTTATTTCCGAAATCGTGGATTGAGTGAGTGCATGGACTTCGCGGGTCCCCCAGGGTAGTGCCGGTGAGAACCCCCGTGGGCAAAGATCCGGGTCTCGTCTGTCTGTTGGGCAAAGATCCGGGATGAGTGACACTTAGACTTCGCGAGTCACCTTGGGTTGTGCTACCGAGATGTCGATATTTCCATCCGGAGCACATGTGTACGCAACATTTGCATGGCATTGCATTGCATTCATATATTATTGCATTGCATTGCATCACGATATATATTGAGATGATTTGGTGTTGTTACTTGTGATGTTGGATTCGGACTGATCATATTGAGACTTGGCACATTTGGGAGTAGATGCTCTACCTAGGTGATGACGTGTACTTGGTTTCGGTTACGTTTGACTTATACTAGTTATCTCGGTTACGTTTGACTTATACTAGTTGTTTCGGTTACGTTTGACTTATACTAGTTGATTTATCTACTTATCTTGCTTTATTGTCGGAATTATGTTAGCTATACTTAGTCGGCCGATGATACCTACCAGTACTGTGGTTTAGTACTGATCTGCACTTATTGCATTCTTTTATGAATTCAGAGTACCAGGTTGGGTCTTCCTCCATCTCCCGTGGTCGATGCATGCACGCCCCGCTGCATTAGCATCGAGTTTCCAGGGTGAGCACGAGTCATTCGCCTCCATGAAAGCTCCTCTTATTATTATGTCTTACTTTTCTACTCCGAGACATAGACAGATTGATGTATCATTATATTATTCCAGACTTGTATTTGTTTCTTTTAGATGCTCTTGTATGACTTAGATCAGACCCTGGGGGTGTTTCCTTATTTCCGCACTATATATATATATATATATATATATATATATATATATATATATATATATATATTATTATGAGACTTACGTAATTATTCTTTTCCGCTTGCTTGATTTATTGATTCATGTCTTACTTATCGTTGGGTTGAGGGTTCTCTTACCGAGGTGGAAAAGGTAAGTGCCCACACGATTTAGTCAAAATGGGTCATGACAAGTTGGTATCAAAGCCCCAAGTTACCCGGTCTATAATACTAGAGCGTGTCTAGGAGAGTCTCGTGGATTGGTACGATGAGCTCCGTACTTATCTGCGAGAGGCTATAGGACATTTAGGAAATCTCACTTTCTTTCATTCTTTCATGCTAGCTTATTCTTATTGGTATCTGGAAAGATCAAATTGGTATCTGACTCTTACCTCTTCTCTCACAAATGGTAGGGACTCGAGCTACTATGGCCCGAGATCAAGTGTCGGAGCCCGCACCTACCGCTGGCACCCGAGAGCGAGCGACAGCCAGAGGGCGCGGTAGACTAGAGGCCGCGGGGCTGCCTCGGCCAGGGGCAGGGCTCCTGCGGCAGGACAGCGGCGTGAGCGATCTTCGTCTCCCGAGCTCGAGTGTCCCCGGCGGATCGAGGGCCGGTGCCGCGGAGGGATTGTGTGGCTCCGTGCACAGCCTGACCGAGGTTACTTCTGATCAGGCTATGCATGATACGATGGCCAGAGTATTGCTTCATCTAGATGCCCAATTGGCTACCGGTTGTGTTACTACTCCTGGTGGTTCACAAACCAGAGTTGGGGCGCAGACCCCTGAGCAGGGACCTACTCGGGTAGCACATCCCGCTGCAGCTATGGCTCCCCGTATTGATGCGATACCCGCTTAGTAATGATCTCTGGCCCATGGAGGGCACTGTTATGACCGTGTCTGATCAGGATCTTGTTAGGAGGTTCAGGAAGTTAGAGCCGCCAAGGTTTTTGGGTACTTCTTCTGAGGATGCTTATGAATTCATTGGAGATATGCATGAGTTTCTACACCGGATGGGGATCGTGGAGACCCATGAGGTTGACTATGTGTCCTACCAGTTTCGTGGTGACATGAAGACCTGGTGGAGGTATTTCGTGGCTTGCAGACCTGAGGGTTCCCCTCCCCTGACTTGGACTTAGTTCTACCGAGCTTTTATTGAGAAGTATGTGCCCTGATTTTTTAAAGAGGTGCGTAGGGAGGAGTTTTTATATCTTGAGCAGAGGGGTATGTCTTTGGAGACCTATGTGACCCGCTTTCTATATATGGCCCATTATTCCATTCCTTTGATCCCTACTAAGGCCGACATGATCAGGCATTTTATTGGTAGGCTAGTAGGCTCTCTACAGATTTCTTGTCTTCAGATAGAGTCTATGGGGGCTTCCTTCCAATCCATCATTGACCATACTTCAATGGTTGAGGGCGCTAAGGCCCGTGCATTTGGTGGTGGTGACAAGAGACCGCATCAAACTGGGAGTTATGGTGGTTCTAGTTCGAGGGGTGCCGATCAATTTTCTAGGCCGCATCAGCCATATTCTGGCCATCCTGTGCATTCAGCTTTACAGGCTTCCCCCAGTAAGCCACCTAGACAAAGAGCTCCTGAGAGTTCATTTTCCAGACCAGTAGAAAGGGTTGTTTTCTCTAGGTCTTCCACTTCAGTTTATCAACCTTCATCCCCTCTGATTTGTTTTTCTTTTGGAGAGGTTGATCATATTGCTAGGAGGTGCTCCTGACCCAGACGGGATTATCAGCCACAGAGGACTTCGACACCGTCGGGTGGTCGAGGTGATGCTTCTCAGAGGGCGGCGCTCAGTCAAGCCACGGTGGTTCTCAGAGTTCTAGAGATGGATCCCAGGCAGCTAGAGGTGGGTCCCAGAGTGCAGGAGGGGGATCTCAGACTGGATGAGGTGGGGCCCGTTGTTACTCGTTTTGGGGTAGGCCTGAGGCAGAGGCCTCGGTGCGTCGTTATTACAGTACTATTTTTTTTGTCCGTCATAGAAAGTTCGTGTTGTTTGATCTGGATCACCATTCGTATGTATACGCATATCTTGTCATTGGTTGGAATTTTCTTTGTGATAGCATAGATATACCTGTTCATGTGTCTACTCTGATTGGAGATTCTGTGATTATTGATCGAGTTCACCGGTCTTGTTTGGTTACTTTTATGGGGTATGACACTTGGGTAGATTTGATGATTCTCGATATGGTGGACTTTGATATTATATTGGGGATGTCCTGGCTTTCTCCTTATCAAGCGATCTTGGACTGTTATGCCAAGACAGTTACCTTAGTCATGCTGGGCATCCCTAGGCTTGAGCGAAGGGGTACTCCAACTCCCGCTCTGAAAAAGATTATTTCCTTCCTTCAGGCGAAGAAGTTAGTCAATAAGGGGTGTCTAGCCTATTTGGCTCATGTTCGTGATACGACTGTTGCATCTCCACCCCTTGAGTCCATTCCTATTGTGAGCGAGTTCGCGGAGGTATTCCGGTCAGATCTGCCGAGTATGCCACCCGATCGCGAGATTAATTTTTGTATTAACTTGGATCCGAGCACTCGCCCTATCTCTATCTCTGTTCTGCCATATCGGATGACACCTGCTGAGTTGAGAGAGCTTAAGGAGCAGTTACAGGATTTATTGAGCAAGGGGTTCATTACACCGAGTGTCTCCCCTTGCGGTGCTCCTGTGTTATTTGTAAAGAAGAAAGATGGGACCATAAGGATGTGCATTAATTATCGCCAGTTGAACAAGGTTACCATTTGGAACAAGTGCCTTATGCCTCGTATTGATGATCTGTTTGACCAGCTTTAGGGTGCTTCGGTGTTTTCGAAGATTGATTTGCGTCCAGGCTACCACCAGTTGAAGATCAGGGCGGAGGATATTCCGAAGACAGTATTTCGGATGAGATATGGCCACTATGAGTTTTTGGTGATGTCTTTGTGATTGTGTTTATTGATGATATCTTGGTGTATTCTAAGAGTAGAGAGGAGCATGAGAGCCACCTTCATTCTGTTCTTGGGTTGTTCAAGAAGCATAGCTTGTTTGCTAAATTTTCTAAGTATGAGTTCTGGTTAGAGTACAACGCGGCATTCTTGGGCCATGTTGTGTCTAAGGATGGGATTAGGGTTGACCCACAGAAGATTGAGGGCATGAGGGGTTGGGTGTGGCCCCACATTGCGAGATTCGTAGTTTTGTGGGTTTGGCCAGCTATTACCGTCGCTTTGTGAAGGGTTTTGCTACTATTGTTTCATCTTTGACCAGATTGACTCAGAAGGATGTTCCTTTCTAGTGGTCAGACGATTGTGAGGAGAGCTTTCAAAAGCTTAAGCTTCTTTTGACTTTAGCCCTAATCTTAGCATTACCCATAGAGGGTAAGCACTTCAAGGTCTATTCTGATGCCTCTCGTGTGGGCTTGGGTGTTGTGTTGATGCAGGAGGGTAAGGTGATAGCTTATGTTTCCCGTTAGTTGAAGATTCATGAGAAAAATTACCGTACCCATGATTTGGAGTTGTTGGCCGTGGTCTTCGCTTTGAAGATTTGGAGGCATTATTTTTACGGTGTCCATTTTGAGGTTTTCACCGATCACAGTAGTCTTCAGCATGCGTTTACCTAGAGAGATCTTAATTCTAGGCAGTGCCAATGGATGGAGCTCCTGAAAGACTATGACATCTCTATTCTTTATCATCCCGGGAAAGCCAATGTTATGGCTGATGCCTTGAGTCGCAAGGCAATGGGTATGGGGAGTTTAGCTCGATTGATTATTTCCGAGCGTCCGTTGGCCATGGAGGTTCAGACTCTGGCCAACAGTTTCGTTTGCCTTGATATTTCATCCCCAAGCAGGATTTTGGCTTGCGTAGAGGCGAGTCATCCTTCTTGGATCGGATCCAGACCGATCAGTTTGAGGATGCTCAATTGAGTAGGATTCAAGATAGAGGTTTGAGGGATGAGGCCAAGGAGGTCGTGATTGATTCTGAGGACATTTTGAGGATTAAAGGACGCGTGTACGTTCCTCGTGTTGGTGATTTGATTTAGTTGATCTTGTCTGAGGCTCATAGCTCTCTCTATTCCATTTATCCGGGGGCAACTAAGATGTATCGGGATTTGAGATAGTACTATTGGTGGCGTCGGATGAAGAGGGATATAGTTGATTTCGTGGCTAAGTGTGGAAATTGTCAGTAGGTAAAGTATGAACACCAGCGACCCGGTGGTATGCTTCAGAGGATTCCTATTCCCGAGTGGAAGTGGGAGAGGATTACCATGGATTTTGTTGTGGGTCTTCCGAAAACCACGGCAAGTTTGATTCTATTTGGGTGATAGTCGATCAGTTGACTAAGTCCACTAACTTTTTTCCAGTTCAGGTTTCCTATACCGTGGAGAAGTTAGCCAAGTTGTACATTCGGGATATTATGAGATTGCATGGGGTCCTAATTTCTGTTGTATCTGATCGGGGTACTATCTTTACTTCCCGATTCTAGAGGGCGTTTCATGAGGAGTTGGGTACCCGATTGGATCTCGCTATAGCTTTTCATCCCCAGATTGATGGACAGTCTGAGAGGATCATCCAGGTGCTCGAGGATATGTTAAGAGCATGTGTTATTGATTTTGGTGGTCATTGGGATCAGCACTTACCCTTGGTAGCGTTTGCGTACAATAACAGTTATCATTCGAGTATCTCCGGTTAGCTAGTTTGATGGGTTCGAGGCTTGACCTTGGAGTACATGTTATATCCCGCCTTTTTGCATAATCGGAAAATTCAAAATAATTGTGATTGTGAGAAAGAAGGCCATGTTTGAATTTTTCCTAGTAGGTGTGTGCCGGATATGGGAGCTTGAATGCGGAAACAATGGAGAAGGCCTAAGGGCAAAATTGGAATTTTGGAAATTTGTTTCGGGAATTTTGAAATGAGAATTTTAGTTCATTGGGCCAAATAAATGAAAAGAAAAATTTGGCCCAATACTTAGGGGTGGCCGGCCATGAAGGCCAAGCCCATGGAAATTTTAATTTATTTTGCATGTGATTAATTATATAAGGGAGCTAAAGTTCAAGAAACTTCAAGAAAAATAAAGGAAAAATCAAGAAGAAAAGAGAGAGTCCATTCGGCCTAGAGAGAAAAGAAAGAAAAGAAAAGAAGAAAAAAATTCTTGGAGCTCGGTCTTGATTTCCAAAGCTTGGTTCTTCTTGAATTAGTACTAAGCTTAAGGTGCTCTACAAGTTGATATAATTTTCAAGTCAAGGGAGTGCTTGTTTTGGCAAGGAGAAGCTATTGGAAAAGGTAAGAATTTCATGTTTTCTTTCATGTTATGGAAGGTTTATGGATGTTAGAATAAGTGGAATGGTATGGAAATCATGGAATTGTGTTTGTGAGTGTGTTAGCCGTGCGTGTGTGTGAGTGTGTTGTAGCAGTGGAACATGGTAGTTGTATGAAGGAAAATTGTTAAACTTGTTAGCATGTTGATTATGTTGTTATGGTCTTATGAAATAAATGAGAAGTATGAAGAATTTGTGTGTTGTGAATTGTGGTGTGTGAAGCCGTGTGTATGTGTGTATATATAGCCGTGCATGAGCATGGTTGTGTA
The DNA here is from genome assembly GCF_029784015.1 of Lycium ferocissimum. NCBI lineage: Eukaryota > Viridiplantae > Streptophyta > Magnoliopsida > Solanales > Solanaceae > Lycium > Lycium ferocissimum. The sequence continues at coordinate 10,525,691 of NC_081353.1, forward strand.
TTGAAGATGTGTTGAATTTTATGTTGTGTTCTAGTTGTAGTTATGATGAAATTCATATTGGAAATAAAAGTTGAATGAATTTGACGGAAGTTGGAAAAATTAGAGGTTGGCCGTGACTTATGGAAAAATTGAAATGAAAATGAATTGTTTTGTTTGATATGTTAGTTGTGTCGTTATGATTCTTATGACCTCAATAAAGGTTTAATGGTTTGAGTTGGTATTGATTTGAAAGTATGAAGTCGAAGTGAGAATTATTGCATTATGTTGGTAAGTAGGCATATTGTGTTGATTGTTGTTGTTGTTGGTGTTGTTGTTGGCTTGTTGTTGGTTAGTTTAAGCCGAGTTGAATCTCGGGGGTGTCACGTTTATAGGAGGTGCTTTGCCGGAATTTCGGTGGCCAAGTACTTAACCAAAGTTGAAATGTTAACTTGCATGAATAGTAAGCTTGGTAAAGATGACCATTTACGGATTTCGACGAAACGGGAATTGAAATTGGACGAGCGTAAGGCACAACCAAGGTATGTAAAAAACCTTGCCCTTCATTCTTCGGCATGTTCTAAGTGTAACGAGCTTGAATGCGAGCCTCGAGCACGATTACTCGCAATCCGAGATTGGAAATTGACCCCAAAACCATTCGGTAAGATTGAATTGTTCCTTTACCTTTTGTCGGCAAAATTGCCTATATGTGCACAACTTCCACAAATGGAGTCGGAATACTCTAAGATGGTTATGGACGACCCCACAAGGCTTATTATCCATAATTTATGTACGCTACGATGATTGGGTCCGAGGTGGGCCCACAAAGCCCCGATAGTTCTTGTAGGGCATAAATTGACTACTGTTTCGTCCGATCTTCTTAATTAGTTCATGACTAACGTTGGTTATCATATGATAATTGATATGACCGTCTTTACGAGTTTCATGATATAGTGCGACATACGAAACGATTCTGGACATTACGATTTCGAAATAATCGTAAATGCTTGGTCCCAAATGACACGTATGCGTATCTATATGCCTATGATCCGATAATTCCGATTTGACTTATCTTACGCATTATTTCGGTTTCATTAAGTCGTATGTCGGTACGTACGTATATGGTTTCTCATTGATACGTTCGTGGATGCCTCAATGCTTCCTTCACCGCGCCTCTCGGCAGTGCAGTGATTCGTGCACTTTCCGCATTGTTCACCGCGTCCCTCGGATGTGCGGGCCGGGATCTGTCCGTATGGCTGATTATGATCTGATTATGTGATATTACGGAGATGGGCGGCCGGATGGCATTTGATTTGATACTCGTTCGTCCACCGCGTCCCCGTGCTACGAGCGGGGTTACGTACCGCGTCCCTTATTAAGGGGCGGGATACGTGCGTATCTGATTGGGATCTGATATTTGATATGTACGTCTGTATATGCTTATGACTCTGCATGCATGATTCTGTCTGTTACAGTTCTGTATGTCTGATTTGGATCATGACTCTGTCTGTCATACTTCTGGAAATCTGATTCGGACTCTGATTCTGTCTGCCATACATTTGAGATCTGGTTCTGTCTGAGAGTCTGTCTCGCACTCCGTATCTCTACGATCCGTTGTGCCTCAATCGCCCGCATTTCCTCAAATCGACATATTATGATTGCGTACGTACGCTCCGTAAGTCTCGACTCGGCCATGAATCCGATTCTCGTCCCATTACGATTTTACGTATTCGACCTCGATTATGACTATGTATGTTATGTTTCCGCTTTACATACTCGTACACTTTTAAACCCCCAATCTTCGGGGAGCTATGTTACACGCCCGCAGTACGAACGCGCCGCACGGTACGCCGCCGATTTAGGTTATCGATCTGTTGTTGGAAACTCCCTTGATCCCAGCCGATACTTTTGGTATATATCTTTCCGTTATCTCGTTTGTTACTGTATATATGATCATTTGGGTACGGCGGGGCCACATCCCGTCTTCGATTATCGTTCGTATGTTAGAGCACCGTAGACATGATTGTGGGTTGTCATTTATTCGGGTAAGTGAGTACGAGTCTGCGGTCTGAGTATTTTTGTTTATTATGATAGCCTAACGGCACGTACGATATATATATATATATATATATATATATATATATATATATATATATATATATATATATATACGTGTATTTATATACATGAATTTATGTATGTGCGAACGGAATTAGCTATTTGGTATCTGGCTGTTAGGTAGGTACGTATGGGTGCCCAGTTAGGACACCAGTCGCGGCCTATGGGATTGGGTCGTGACAGTACAGATCTGTTGAGAGAGCCCCTTGATAGAGTGAGAGTTATTCAGGCCAAGCTTTTGGCAGCTCAGAGTTGGCAAAAAATGTATGCAGATCGAAAGGTTTAAGATTTAGAGTTTGTTGATGACCAGGTCCTATTGAAGGTTTCACCCATGAAGGGTGTTATGAGGTTCGGGAAGAGGGGCAAGTTGAGCCCCAGTTATATTGGTCCATTTGAGATTGTTGACCGTGTGGGTGATGTAGCTTATGAGTTGGCATTGTCGCCAGCCTTGGCGGGAGTTCATCCAATTTTTCATGCTTCGATGCTGAAGAAGTACCATGCCGACGGTACTTACATTGTTTTTTGGGATTCGATATTACTTGATGAGAATTTGACTTATAAGGAGGAGCCTATCGTGATCTTGGATAGGCAGGTTCGAAAGTTGAGGTCGAAAGAGATTACTTCTGTGAAGGTGAAATGGAAGAACCGTTCTGTTGAGGAGGCTACTTAGGAGACCGAGTCCGACATGCATGGCCGATATCCCCAGTTGTTCACTGATTCAGTTATTTTTTGCTCTTTTTCTCTTATTCGCTCGAGGACGAGCGATGGTTCAATTGGTATCTGATGTAACGACTAAACGTCATTATAGCCTTTTTGGCTTTTCGGCCCTTTTTTCGAGCTTGGTTAGCTCATTTTGACCCGAGGGGACCGTTGACACACTTCTCGAGGTGTCTAGACTTGATTCGAGCAACTTTTTGTGAAATATGAACTTTAGCGAAAAGGAGTTAACTCAAAGTTGGCTTTTGGGAAAATGGACCTTTTTTGAAAATCTGTCGATTCCGAGAGGTCCAGATGGTCATTTTGAACTTGTGTGTATATCTGGTTCGGTTCCTAATGCACTCGGATGCATTTTGGGACTTTAATTGGGAAGTTGGTTATGAGGTATCAGGGGTTGACTCTATTAACGAGACCTCCGTTGGAAATTTTGAGGCCACGAGGGCGTTCGTAGCGTGTTTTTATGTGTGTATATGTATATGGTATGTGAGCAGATGGCCTCGGGAATTAGTTTGAAAATCGGATCAAAGTGTGAAAACTTGGGTGGATTCTAGTGTCTAGTGCCCGCTTTGGCGCATCGGCGCACCGCGGCGAGCGATGCTGGCACGAGTGGTCGCCCTGCCTTTGCCGGAGGCGTCACCCTTTTCTTTTCGGAGCGGTCAAAAACGCCGGAGCGGCCTTCTTTGGGCGGCCTTAGCGTCGCCAAAGCGGGTGACAGGCAGTGAGTTCATTTAATGAAGTGTTAAAAGCCATTAGCCTCTCATTTATTACCATAATGAAAATAGAGCTCTTGGGATCTGTTCTTGGAGATTATTGGTGAAGGTTCTTGGTGGCAAGTTCTCCTAACCCAATTTACTAATTCCTTGCTCCTAATCATCATAGATTTCGCTTTCCTCGGTAATTCCTTAGTAATGGAAGATAAAAGTGGAGTTAATAAATGTTCTATCTAGGCTTATTAATGATGAAATTGATGTAGTTTATGCTAGATTTTGATGAATCTAAGGTTGTTAATCATATATCTTCCATTATTAGCGTTGAATTCTTGAATCAAAGAGTTAGGGTTTATACCCAAAATTTGGGGTTTTGCTTGAAATTCGAATTTACGTGAATCCGTGAGTTAAATTAGCAATTAGTTGTTGGTTTATGATCACCTAGTGCTTAATTTGATATTTTACCCCCGAATTTCCAGTTTTGACCTTATGGGCCCCTCTTCATGATTTCTAATCTAGATTTCAAATATGCCTAGACTTCTTTGATATTGAGGCTCGTACGGAAAGGCAAAGCAGAGGAGTGAGTTATCGGTGTTTACTGTTCGGCCATCCAGGTAGGTTATGGCGTACCCTTGGTGAGACTTCATAAAGTGAAGCATATATTTAGATTATATTGTCGGAGAAAGCATGTAAACCTTTGGGTATGAAGTTGGGTTAGATATTGTCTTAAGTTGGGCCTTGTTGCGTGATTGGAGCTAGCCACCCCGTTGTGTTGTGACTTGATTGTTCCATTGTGTTTGCTTGATGCCACGTGCTGTTAGTAGATATTGGATTGTTGTTCCGTCTTGATTGTGATATTGTAGTACCTTACGGTTGACGTTGATATGAAGATAAAGATCTATATGACTTGTGTATTTTTCCATGCTATTGTTGGCGTACCTCTTCGTTGGTACTTGTGACTCTGATATATTGCTGGCGTACCCCTTTGTTGGTATTTGCGAGACTGATATTTTATTGGCGTACCCCGTTGTTGGTACTTGTGATATTGATCTGATTATTGATGTTGATACATGCATTGCATGCACTCTCACGATATACCGTTGATACATTGCTGGTACTTGATGAAACATTGTGATGAGCTGGGCTCGGTTTTTAAAAGAGAGTGTCGTGAGAGTTCGATATCTGATGTTAGTTACGAAGTAAATGCTCACGGTTTATATTGAGATGATTTGGTGTTGTTACTTGCGATGTTGGATTCGGATTGGTCATATTGAGATTTGGCACATTTGGGAGTAAATGCTCTACCTAGGCGATGACGTGTACTTGGTTTCGGTTACATTTGACTTATACTAGTTGATTTATCTGCCTATCTTGCTTTTTTTTTGGAAATAATGTTAGCTATACTTAGTCGGCCTATGATACCTACCAGTACTGTGATTTTGTACTGATCTGCACTTACTGCATTCTTTTATGAATGCAGAGTACCAGGTTGGGTCTTCAGCATTAGCATCAAGTTTCTAGGCTTGTGATACCTATCAGTACTGTAGTTGCTCCGTCTCTCGTGGCTGACAGTCGCCTTCAGTATTAGCATCGAGTTTCCAGGGTGAGCACGAGTCGTTCGCCGCCTTGAAGGTCCTCTTATTATTATGTCTTACTTTTCTACTCTGAGACATAGACAGATTGATGCATCATTATATTATTCTAGACTTGTATTTGTTTCTTTTAGATGCTCTCTTATGACTTAGATCAGACCCTGGGGGTGTTTCCTTATTTCCGCACTATTTCTATATATATTATTGTGAGACTTACGTAATTATTATTTTTACGCTTGCTTGATTTATTGATTCATGTCTTACTTATTGTTGGGTTGAGGATTCGCTTACTGAGGTGGAAAAGGTAAGTGCCCGCACGACTTAGTCAAAATGGGTCGTGACAAAACCAGTGTCCCAATCCTTTGAAAGCATATTAACACATGAGAGATTCTTACACTAAAAGGTGGCTATTATGAAAGAG
>NC_081353.1:10531321-10554153 GCF_029784015.1 Lycium ferocissimum
TGGGCCCGGGAGGGGTGACGCGTGGCCTTTGTTATGAGTGTATATATATGGCACGTGACGAGGGTACGCCGTGGCCTTTGTTGTGATATTTCTATGGATATATGTGTTTCTTTGACATAGGCTATACCGATGCATTTATTTTGCCCATTCATCGACATGTTTCAAATGTTTTCCTGCAGATTTTATGTATATGTCGATTTCATGCCTTACATACTCGCACACTATTTGTACCGACCCCTTTCTTCGAGGGTCGCTTTCATGCCCGTAGGCATGACACACTCGGCGAGGATCCTCCGCCAGACTTTCGCCCACTGGAGAGAGCTCCATTGTTCCGTAGCTGAGCGTTTTTGGTGCCGCATCCTTTTGACATAGACTAGGTTATACTTTTAGAGGTCCGTAGGACATACGGGTTGTGTATATACGATTTGGTCACCATATCGATGTAGTTCATCTGATGTCCCTCATATAAGTATGTGTACCTTGCTTCGCCTTGCATATTTGTTATGTTTTGCAGCCGTGGCTTCTCGTGAGATGTGTTCTTCTTGATGTATGACATGACGAGTTCATAGCATGCTTTTACAGAGTGCCATATTGTTTTCGCTTTTAGTCCTGATTATATCTAGCGAGTCGATACGGTGCCCAAATTTCAGCACTAGTCATGGCCCATCGGCTTCCAGGATATACCGTCGTTATACAAATATGTGCAAATATACCCTTTTCGCTACCAGAATTTTTTTGAAAAATTATTTAGCATATCTTTTAATTAAGAAAATGTCACGTGGCTTTAAAAAAATAAGTCTACGTGAGGCAATCTTTTTTCTAGTGGGTCGTCTCGTTCGTTTAATAAAAATATCTCCCTAGCTTTAAAAAAAAGTAAGTCTACCCATTTTTTAAAATGAACCAAACCCGACTCACTAGAAAAAAATTACCACGTGGCTTTAACTAATAAGTCTACTAAAAAAATAGGTAGACGTATTTTCTAAAGCCATGTGGCATTTTTTTAAATTAAAAAATAAGCTAAAAATTACCACGTGGCTTTAAATAATAAGTCTACTAAAAAAATAGCTAGGTAGATGTATTTTCTAAAGCCATGTGGCATTTTTTTAAATTAAAAAATAAGCTAAACGATTTTTTTTAAAAAAAAATCTATCAGCAAAAAGAATATATTTGCACCATTTGTGTAATGGCAGGGGTATATATACACCACTTTTTTTAACGAGAGGTATATCTGCTCTAAATCACAAAGCTGAGGGGTATATTTGCACCTTTTCCCTCTTAAATATACCAATCTGCTAACCAACCAATAAAATATTGGTTGGTCCGGTTTGAATTTAACGATTATTAGACGGTATCGGTTAATCAACAAAGTCAGTTAAGAAAAGGCCAGCTGTGATTTAAACCTAGCTTTATGGAAGATAAGGACGGGAAATCACAATTGCAATAGAAAAAGAAAGAACCAGAAAGGATTGTCATTAATGTAAGACTAGCTAACAGCAAAGTTTAGAATTTACCTTGCAAATGGAAATTCTAAGAAAGAAACCATCTCAGGATGTGATTCAAATTATGAAATTACTGGGATATAGAAATAGGTGAGCAAGTCTTTCAAATTCAACAGAGAACAGCAAACAGTTGCTTTTTATTGCACTAGAGCTAGAGATCTTAAACATGTTGAGAATCTCTCAATAACTCATAAACTTTGGAAGAATGTCAAAACAAAAAACCTGCATGCTATATCTATTTTTTAGCAAGCCTCAAATTGTATTACAAAGTTATTTTGCACTTCTTTGATCATAAGTTACAGCCCAACTTTTTGGTATAAAAACAGATATCTTCAATTTTTATTTTTCACCTATATCTGCGTATCCGAAATCCTTGAAAAGTCCACTTGCTGCAGCCTCTTAACTTTTAGAGTTTTAACATTTTAGGGTTTCTAACTTTCTAAACTACTTACATATATAAAGGATATAAATTTAAACTTGACCATTCTTAACGGGCTAATGGTTTGTCCAATAAAAAAATTGAGTAATCCATACCGTGCACCGTTAAGCTGTTAATTATAAATTTTAATCTGTTCACCAACCGTTAATACGATAACTTGATACCAATAAACCAATAAACTTATTTTACGGTTGGGTTATCGGTTACGATTCGGTTTTGAACAGCCATATTAAACAGGCTATTAGTAGAAGATAGAGGAGGACATTATGGTATAAAGAAAGTCTCTCCTAGTACTTGTAATAGCCAAGCCAAACTTGGCAATATTAGTGCATGTAATGTTTCACGAGCTTTATAAATAAATACTCCCTCCGTTTCAATTTATGTGAACCCATTTGATTGGGCACGAAGTTTAAGAAAGAAGAGATGACTTTTAAACTTGTGGTCCTAAATGAGTCACATATATTATGTGTGACTATAAATCATTGCATAAAGGTAAGTGTTTCCAAATATAGAAAGAAGTCATTCTTTTTTGCACGAACTAATAAGGAAATAAATTCACATAAATTGAAACAGAGGGAGTATCTTTTGCGACCAAAAAAAAAAAAAGTATATTAGGAGTAATGCAAGCCAAAAATATGTAAAATTTGTTTCTTCTCATAAATGCAAGTGGATCCACTAGTCCAACTTTATTGAGGAGAGCGAATGAACACGAAGTGTGGGCTTTAGCCTTAAGGTATGTATCTAACAACCAAATTCGTTCTGTTTTATAATTCAAGAGAAGGTTATCTATATATCGATCCTAAGCAATTTGACACATGAAAGAAATGTGAGATGCATATAAGGATACTTCATTACGGCTTCGCTGAAGACATATTGCATTTGTGCTGAGTGTTTTTAACAAGTTGGCTAATAATATAATGCAATGATCAGCTTTAGCAAGTTGCAGAAAGTCAAATTTTACAGCATATTTTCATCAATCAAAAGCATGTTTAAGCCACGGAATGATGCAAAAACAAACAATAATTCCATCAAGAAGTGCTTAATTTACACTCCATCAAAAACATCCTAGCATTAGGAATCACAAAAGTATGACAAGGAAGCTTCGTACTTGGTACAGTTATACCATCTTATAGATTAAAAAATATTTCCAACACGCTCAATAAAAATAGGAATGGCCAGAAAAGATATTCCAGGAAAAAGCAACTTGCTTCTTTGCTACCATAAGTACTTGTGAGTCGGTACATACATATATGAACTATAAAGTATTCCTCTTTCTTGATTTGGAAGATTGCTCGTTACTTTCTTGCTAGTGACCCTTTTTCTTTGACACCATATAACCGGGAATATGGCATATCGAGCTCAGATGATCATTCAATATTTTCTAATTCGATAAGTGTCTCTGGCCCATCTAACCGATAGCTGATGTATTTTGCTTTGACTACTATTTTTGCGAGGGTTATTTCATATATAGATGTGCAATTACTTCTTCGATTCTTTGATAATAACCAAAGTAGGTTTTATGATTCCCTTCTTTCTTAGCGAGCAATTGTATCGATTTTCTGTGCTTGAGCCCGCCACGTGCAGGCCTAATTATTTTTATGGGCCAAGAACGTCGAAACTCTCTCTCTCTTTTTTTTTTTTTTTTTTTTTTTTAATATAATGGTGCCGGTTAGACTCGAACCTAGGATCTCTGCCTGCTCTAATAACATATTAAAGTGTGTGACCATCTCATCTAAAAGCTTAAGTTATTACTTGTCAGCGAGAACACATAAAGGAAAATGGTCAAAAGTACCCCTGAACTATTTGAAATATGTCCATTTATCCCACCATTAGTAAACTAGCTTATAAGTGCCCTACTACTAGCCAAATAGCTTAAAAATATCATTCCTTCTAACGGTTGCTCAAAAACAAGGACAAAAGGGCCAATTTTGCCTTTGAACTATTCAAAATGGAGCAATTTTTCTCTTGAACTATTCAAAATAAGGCAATTTTGCCTTTGTTGTTTTAACCTTAGTGGGAGGGGGTGGGCGGAGTTGAACGTGCGAGAAATATAATAACAACATAAGAAAATTAGTAGGATAAAGACTTTCTATTTTAAGAAATAAAAAACGACTACATATATCTTTTTTTCCTGTGGTTCCTCATGCATTATGGATGAGCTATTATTTCTGAACACGAAATCATGTATCTTTCTTACTTAACTATTGAAAATTTTATTTTCTACAATAATAATAATGATTTTATTTTACTAACTCTAAGAATGATATAATAAAAGAAATTAAATTCAATTATATCTGGGTACGTTATATTACTTGTTGCAACAATAAGTTATCCCAAGTTTGAGTAGATGATATAATAGTTTTGAAAGAAAGCGGTAGAATAAATGTTTGATTGAAAATTTAATGCTGGTAGTTAAACTTTATATTACTGAAGTTGTCACTTAAAATAGTCAAGTACGTAATCTCATAATCTCCATGATCTTTACAATAAAGAGCACATGACCTGAACTTTAAATGGAGGGCCAAATATTGTCTCATTTCAAATAGGTCAAGCGAAAAAAATGTCTCAATTTTCTCTTGTTTTGGAGTAACCATAAGTAGGAAGGGCATTTTTGAGTTATTTGTCTAGTTGGAGGGCATTTTTGAGCTAGTTGACCAACGACAAGGGCATCATTAAGCCAAGAGTATTTTTAACCCTTTTCCCTTTATTTAAGTATGTTCTCAACACTCCACGCTATGACATCACTAGAATAATTTCTTGATCTTGCAACCATTCAACATACTATGTTATGTAATTAAAGTAAATATTCAACTGATTTATTGTTTAATGACCAAAAATTAAGGGATTTTTAAACTACAGAGTAGCCCAATAAATTTTAGCCAGTATGCACTCTATAATTTATATATAATGATAGTACAATCTGTGTATATATTATACAATTATTATATACATGTCATGCATTTATAATGTACTGAATCTACACCTATAAGCCGTTACGGTTGAACGGGTGATATATCTTTTAATCTGCTGACTAAAAATGTTATTAAGATATCAAAAATTAATGTAAAATATAAGGACAATAATTTTAGAAATAAGAACACTGATAACTGTAATACCTACGAAAAGAGCAAATGATTTACTTGCAGATTATAGAAACATAGTTTATTGTGCCGATAGCAATAATTTTCAAGATTAAGGGATTATTGATATCATATTAAGAGTTTTAAAATGAAGATACACTGAACATGACATACGAAAAGAAGATTAAAGTTCATTTATTTTTATGAAGATTAAGACGTTTGAATATGAATACAAATCTAAATATTAAAATGTGAATTAAGATTTAAGATATTTAAACGCACATCTGAATATTAGAATATTGTATTAAGATAGAATTATTAAATCATTAAGTCTGTTTAGTTTCTCAACATCTGTATATATAAAACTTTTCTTTATTTAAAAATTGATAAATATAATATTCAAATAAAATACAAAATTAATCTAATACTATATCAGCAAAATGTTTTTAAAAAATTATATGGTGGTTGGTGGTGGTAATAGCTAGCTATTGTGGTTGTGAATGCCAACTGGGGATGGTGCTGGTTGTGTGTAGTAACTACTGGTAATGGTGGCTAACGGTGGTGGTTGTGGAAATAGGAGCAGTGACGATTGATAAATGTGGTAGATGATGATGATGATGATGATAATAATAATAATAATAATAATAATAATAATAATAATAATAATAATAATAATAATAATAATAATAATAATAATACAGTGGTACAGTAAATGGTGATGATGGTTGACAATATACAACCCTGATGGTATTGTTGGCAGTGTTGGTGTACTGAGATTGGTAGTGATGATGGTGGCTAAGTGGTGTGATTGTGCCTGAGAATGCAGGGCCGGATTTAGGTAATGGGGTGCAGGTTTTCGAGAACCCAGTAATTTTTACCCTGACCCTGTATTTATATTGTGAAATTTATTAAATATATAAGAAATATTTGTTGGTAACCCAATAACAAAGTAAGCTCTTGGTCCAACGGCAAATATGGAACGAGAAATTCGTACGATTGCCCCTATCTTGGGGTGGCCTTTAATTTTTGCCCCTCAAATAGATGGTCTTTAATTTTTACCCTTTGGCACTTTAAGTAATAAAAAAGTGATCATAATACCCCTGACACTCTTGGTTCGAACCCCAGCATAGTCCAAAAAAAATTGCAAGGCAAGGTTTCATAGAAACTATGCCTATTCGAGCAAAGTTACATAGAAACTATGCCTTTTTCGGCATAATTCTGTAGGATAACTTAATTTCTACAGTACTATGCCTACCTATGTAGTTACACAAAAATATGCCTTGTCCAGTATAGTTCTATAGGATAACTTAATTTCTACAGAATTATGCCGGACAAGGCATAGTTTCTATGTAACTTTTCCCGAATAGGCATAATTTCTATGAAATCTTGCCTTGCGAATTTATTTTTCACTCTACTGGGGTTAGAATCCAGAATCTCTGCTTTTGTAGACCAGCGAATAAGGATATTTTGGCCAACAAATTTTCATTAAAATGAGTATTAAGGAAAAAATTTAAGACCAGCGATTTGAGGGACAAAAATTAAAGACCAGTCCATATGAAGCACAATCTGGACAAAAACTTGAAATGGAACTTGCTTAAATCTTGCTGACCTCTTGGATGGAGGTTTTGGGTCCCCTTGGGCCCATAATGTAAACTGTCTTTTTTAATTTGAGATTTATGAAAACCCATAAACTTTAAATCCTAGATTCACCTCTCACGAAAAATTTATTCATACATATTAAGTGATTGTAAAATATAAAAAAGGATCAATTACACTAAACACCCATATTAACAGGGGCGTACCCACGTGGAAGAATGAAGGTGTCGTTAACTTCGGAAAAAAATCAGTATATATATGTGTATATACTTAAAGAACGACATATATTTTAGAGGACTCCTTGATTATAGTTGTTGCACTAGGTAGTTTGGTTGGTGAGCCTCTAAGGCTTTGAGCGTGGGAGCGCGCTACCCAAGCCTGATTCTGGCTACAAAACATTACTTTTTCTTGTGGAGTTTGATGGCTACTATTATCTTTATGTGTTCAAAGCATTAATTTAACAAAATCAATTTATGTTTTAAGAATCCAAAAAATAGAAAAAACATTAAGCACAGAATCATAGAAGAGTCAGGATATTTCCGAGCCCATAAGTTTCTTGTGTGTCCTTAAGAAATCTAATCCCCTCACAGTTACCAAGGTTAATGGATTTATTTATCCTAGGATAGAACGAAAAATTATTCTGCGATAGCGGCAATGCAAATGGCAGGATTTCGTCGAACTCAAGTAGTCGTAGCAAATCACATGACTCTATTATATTTTATTTTGATAACAAATGCAGAGAACAGGTTTCGAGGGCAGAAAAATTCAAATTTTTCGTATTTTATAAATTGAAAATTTGAAGCAAAACTTCGACTTATATAGCCTACTAAAGGGTGTTATGAAAAGTTATGGTGACTTTACAGAAAAGTCACATCCTTTGCTCCTAATGCCTTTTCGGAAAAATCATTAAATTTTCCATTCACACCACACAAAACCCAACAATCCCCCACATGAATGGGGAATAACTATATGATGAAAACATACATGAAAAAGCTGTGTGATTTTCAATCAAGGATTAATCGCATCTGGATAAGTAGGTCTTCCCTTTGAACTTTCCGTAGTGAACATATGTCGGATATACTAGGTCAATCGGTAGATTTGATATCTTTGAACCATCGAGCTTTGGTGTATACCTAGATAACCTCATGTAACACAATTAACCTTTAACTATCTTTGGTTCTCATTGTTGTGTTCGTTTCAGCCATGAACCGCGCTTGATACCGTAAGTGCGTAGAGAATTGGCCTTATAGAATTCTCCTTGAAGAGGCTTACACTTCACACTTGCATAGGTGATTCCTAAACGTGTAATTCTATAGAAACCCTGTATCAAACTTAGAAACCACTAAAAAGCCTTAACGCTCTATCCTTGTTACTGAACATTGTCTTCATTATTAGAAAGGAGCAAAATTTTTGTTTGACAATGTTGAACCGTCAATCATAACTTTGTTTTATCTCATTGAACCAAGATCTTGGGATCTCCAGTCTTCTAGGTAGATTTACCGCAATGTTGACTTGTCCTCGGCCATAGTCCCATTCCCTTAGATGACTTCTCAACCGACTCTCTAGCTAGGCCTTTTGTAAGTGGATCCGACACATTATCCTTTGACCTTACATAATCAATTGTGATAATTCCACTAGAGAGTAGTCGTCTAACGGTATTATGTCTTCATTGTACGTGACAATATTTTTCGTTATACATAATATTCTCCCAGCCATTCCTATCGCTACTAGGCTATCGCAATGTATGCATATAGGATCTTTCGTCTTTCAAGAACTTCCGGAGCCATTCAACTTCTTCACCGATCTTGTCTAACTCTATGAACTTAGATTCCATTGTGAAGCGTGCGATACATGTCTGTTTGGACAATTTTCAAGACATTGATCCTCCACCAATGGTAAAAATGTATCCATTTGTGGATTTGATTTCATTTGATCCGGTGATTCAATTTGCATCAACATACCCTTCAAATTATGGGATATTTATTATAAAAGAAAAACACAACTTAGAAAATAGGATATATCGTAGATCATAATACTTGTGGATGGTTGGCATCAGTTATGGCCACAACCTTTTAACAATATATACATTTTTCAACCATTCCACTTCTTGTAAGTCTACTTCTTCAAATATTCAACTAATAGCACATTCAACAATGTGAAAATCCAAGCTATAATCGATTTTTATCATTTTCGTCAATTGGCTCTTCGATTTATAGACCAATGAACTTATACGTTCAATGAACCGTCTTGACTTTTCAAAAAGTTGCCGTCTTTCAACAAACAAATTTTATCATGAAAAGTCATTACCTTTCAAGTGGCATCCGCTCATGAAATAACATAACATTATATTTCAAGTGGCATCCTTTCACGAAATTAATAACACAACCTTTAATGAATAGACATATGATCAACTATCAAATGAGTAGTTTGATCAACTAGTCCTCACCAAGATGGAATGAGTTATGTGAAAATTTCAATAACTACCATATCAATATCCACCAAGGACATATATCGTGGGGTTGACATAATACAATAATGTCAATAAATCAACGTTTTTTTTTTTTAAGCAAAACAACTAGCATGATACTAGTTGTGAATTTATTGATAAAGAGAAACTGTATAGAGAAGTAAAACAAAATAAGGCGAAAAGTGCCTATGAAATGAAATAAATAGCCAAAGCATCAACTCTAGTCTAACTGCAACCTGTCCAAATTTCTGGTTTGATTTCATTCAAGCAACCTCAAAGCTCTCACCAGGTGCTATGAAATCATAACCAACAGAAGAATCCTTCAAACTTGGACTTGTGCATGTTGTGACTTGACTATACTTAGCTGCTCATTCTGCTATAGTGAACTAAGTGTTATTTCTGCTGATGGAACCTTTGTATTTCACATCTGCTGTTGTAGAATAGTTGAACATATGCATTCCTTCTGCTTTAGTAGTTATAGACCTGCATATGAAGCTCAACTATATTGTTGCTATGTCTAGCACCTCAGTCAGGCTCTCTAGCAAACACTGGCTTGAATCTGAAGGATGGCATCTGCATTTTGTCAATGTTTACCATCCTTTTGGCAGCTGCTGGTAACTCCATGAAGTTAGCAAAGCATAATGTACCTGCAAAATTAAAGATATGGTTAGTTAAAAAGTCTGTCAGCTGGTATCCTTCCCTCATTATATGCCCAACTTGGATTACTCCTTTTCTTCTCCATGCAATAATGTTGTAAACCTCCAGACTTATAGACCATGGCACATCCCATTCACCTTCTACCATCTTCACTAAGCTCAAAGAATCAGACTCAACATAAAGAGGCAATAGCTGGTTAGTTACACCATAAACCAAACCATCATACATTGCCTTAGCTTCAGCAACTAGACAGCTTATATCTCCCACTCTCCTTGTGGTGGCATATATAAAATCTCCAAGACTGTCTCTAACACAAAAGCCTGCTGAGCTGGGGCCAGGATTTCCTTTAGATGCTCCATCACTATTACACTTATACCAACCCTGTGGGGGACTAGACCAGTGTACCAGTATATAACTTATTTGTGGCTTCTAACTCTCTAAGTACTTAACGGATGAGGCCAAGATTCGGAACATCTTTCATCCAGGGATATTTGAGTTTTGCCAGTTGCACAAGATTCATGTTGATATCATAGAGTACCTTAGCCTTGGACATTATCCCCTATGCACTACTGTATTCCTTTTCTTCCAAAGTTACCATAGTATGATAGCTGGTCTTTGCCTTATACATAGGTTTCATCTTAGCTGAACATTTGGCATCCCACCATTTTTAACTGCCTGTTTCACCTGCACAAAAGGTCCTTGAATACCAGCTGCATCTGTAAAAACTTTCCACACTGCTGCTGCATAGTCTCCTGTTAGGAAAATATGTTCCAAAGTTTCTTGTTGTGGTTGGGAGCAACAACTCCAATTAGATACTATGGATATCCCCATTCTTGCAAGTACATCATCCACTGGGAGCTTCTGTTTCCATACTCTCCACAAAGGAAATGCAATCTTGAACTTCAGCCCTTTGGTCCGCATCTGATGATAAAACCAGCTTACCTCCTTTTTTTACCTGATCTTTTCCAAGCACTTGAAACTGTGAATTTACCATTTTCATTCAGCATCCACCAGGCCTTGTCTATAGATTGATCAACTGCATCTCTATTGAAACTATGTATGATGTGTTCTACTAAATCCTCTAGCGCAGTTGGCTGAAGCTTAGAGATCGTCCATTTATCATCATGGCTTCCACATCCCGAATGGTTTCATCAATGGGAAAGTTTGTTGGCATCAAATCAGCTATAGGACCTAGCTTTGTCCAATTATCATACCAGAAGTTAGCTGAGCCATTTCTTGTCTCCCACCATATATCCTTTTCAATCACATCTCTTGCTTCTAACATCTGTTTCCATAATTGTGAGCCTCCACTCCACTGCACTAAAGTTGGAATCTATCTCTTACAATACTTATTCCACATATAGGTAGACCACAATGTGCCTGTGGTTCTAAACCTTCACCATAGCTTAGCAAAAAGAGCACAAGAAATATCAAATAAGGATCTAAACCCCAGGCCTCCTTCATTTTTTGGAACACAAACTTTTATCTACTGACCAATGCCTACTTTTTCCTTCTTCTTTATTACTCCAGAAAATTTTTGCAAAGATTTTGTGTAACTCATTCAAAGTGTATTTAGTGGGTGCCATGGCTGATAACAGATAAAAAGGCATACTTTGAAGTACACTAGTGATTAACACTGCCTTACCACCAAAAGAAAAGAGCCTGCCCTTCCAATGCTGCAGCTTGTTTTTAACCTTTTTGATCAACTCATTGAAATACACCTTTTTCTTTCTAGTGTGGAATATTGGACGACGAGTACATAAATGGGAAGACTCTCTAAAGTGAACCGTAGTACTTTCTCCCTCATGACACAAAGGCTGAAACTTTCTAATGCAAATAGAAACAACTCCTGTTTCTGTAGATTTTCTGACCTGAAACATCTTCATACTTCCTTAAGACTATCATGATCATCTCCAATGACACCTTATCTACTGAGGTAAAGATAATGGTGTCATCTGCATATGCAAGATGGTTCAAGTTGGCACTCCATTTAGGCATACCATACCCCTTGTATTGTTCTTGATCAAATAAAGAGTTTAGAGCTCTTGATAGCACCCCTGCAACTAGAACAAACAATGCACGTGATAAAGGATCACCTTGTTTCACTTCTCTACTTGAGTGAAAGAAACCATGAGACTGGCCATTTAACAGAACTGAGTACCAGTTGTTAGCTAGCAACCTTCATATCTGATCCACAAATGCTCCATCAAATCCCATCCTTTCCAGAACTTTGGTTAAAAACTGCCATGACACTCTATCATAGGCTTTAGCCATGTCTAGCTTGATGATCACATTAGCAGGCTTGCTTCTTTTCCTGATATCAGTCACAATTTCTTGAGTGAGTAGAACATTCTCAATGATACTTCTATTCTTCACAAATCTAGACTGGTTGAGAGAAATCATCTCATGTAAGATCCCTAGCCTCCCATGCTCAACTCTAGAAATAACTTTATTGACAATGTTACTCAAACTTATAGGCCTCAAATTAGTGAAATGCTGAACCACCTCCTTCTCAGGAAGGAGCACATTTTGTGTGAGTGATAGACTTTGGAAGAGTATGGCCTTCATAGAATTCCTTCACTACTTTATAGACATCTATCCCAACAATATTCCAGCAAGCCTGATAAAAACTGCTTGATTATCCATTTGGACCACAAGCACTTTCACCTTTTAAGTCAAAAGCTGCCTTTTTTTTTTTTTTTAACTTTATCTTCTGTGGGAAGGGCACACAACATTTCATTGTATTCATCAGTAACTAATCTGGGCACAATATTTAGCATATAGTCTGAACTACAAGCTTCTTGAGTAAACTGATCCTGAAAAAATTGCACTGCACCTTGAGCAATTCCTTCCTCATTCTCAAGCCAAACACCATCAGCATCTTGGATTCTCTTCACTTGTAGCCTTTTTCTTCTACCATTGACAATAATATGGAAAAACTTTGTGTTTCTATCACCCTCAGCAAACCAGGTATAACTAGATTTTTGTTTCCAAAATTCTTCCTCTAAGTGCAGATATTTTTCATTTCTGCTTGTGCTAGTTGCAAAATGCATCTATTCTCCCCTGAAGGATCTTCTTCAAACAATTGTTCTTTCACCCTCACAATCTCCTCCCTTATGATGAGTTGTTTGAAGATGCTACCAAAAGCCACCTTACTCCAAGCTGATAGTGCCCCTTTAACTTGTTTAATCTTCTTCTTGAAATTCAGAAAAGGATCACCCTCACTGTCCCCAGGCCAATTGTCTTTAACAATATCCTGAAAATCTTCATGATCAGTCCAAAACTTCAGAAACCTGAAAGGCTTTATAACGTTTTCTGATTCTATCACAGTATCAAATTGATATCCTTTACTATTGGTGGCATATTCTATAAAAACACAATCAATATTATTCGGGTCTTATTTTAACCCTTTTAGGTTTACGAACTTTCACTTTAGCCAAACACCCCCACATTTTGAAGTAATTCAAGTTGGACTTTTATTATCTTTCTTACTTTCCATTTTTCATATGGAATAGATTGTATTTTACCTATGAGGCACTCAATTGAGTATTCAGCTAGCCATAAGGATAGCATCCCCCCATATTTCTAGGATAAACCAGAACTTATTAACAAGACATTCACCATCTATGTTAAATTGTTCCTTCACATTGCAACATTATCATTAAACACGTATGCACATAGTTCTTGTGAATCGGTACTAGTAATCGGTCACCCGTTGGTGAAAGGGAAACTAAAGAAACTAGCCCGCAATAAAAGTTTTACAAAAAATCAAAACGAAAGTGGCAATTGTCACTATAATTTCCCTATAACATATACAAAAAAATATATGTATATCATTTACTGCTGCTCCTTGCATCATAACCACTTTATCAACACTTAATCTGTCAATAAGATTGGTGGCCTGAATCTTTTTGAGATTATTAGAAAAATGGGGAACGGAACTGATGAAGAAGAATTTGCCATGAACATAGATGACGCATACAGATTTAATGTCAAGCAATTAATATGATCCTTTTCATATAAATTCTTAGCCACTGAATTTTATAATCAGAAGGGGGAGTTATAGAAAAAATCTGTTTGTTCGCACTTTAAAAACTCCAAACAACAGGGTAGAAAACCACAAAGGTTCTAGTTTCCAAAAAGAGTATTTTTTTTGTTGCTGAAAATAATACTTTTTATCATCTGAAAAGTGTACTTTTTTTATCTCCTTTACGAATCAGAATACGAAAGATCAAAACAGGAAAAAAAAAAAAAAAAAAAAAAAAGATCTTCAAACCGAATATACATATTATTTTCATGATCTCACGAATAATTTTCAAATATTGATATAAGTCTAATTCATGCCTTACTATTTT
Organism: Lycium ferocissimum; assembly: GCF_029784015.1. Lineage (NCBI taxonomy): Eukaryota > Viridiplantae > Streptophyta > Magnoliopsida > Solanales > Solanaceae > Lycium > Lycium ferocissimum. The sequence continues at coordinate 10,545,415 of NC_081353.1, forward strand.
GAAAATAATTCTCCACATATTACATACATGCTACCAAATTGTATATCAACTAATTTTATGGCATGTAAATAGAGTATACTTCGAGATCATCAAACAAGCATCTACCGTAACATTTGTGAAAATTCGAATTTCATCAAATTCATGGGTAGAAAAATATGTAAATTAATAATAAATAGAGTTAAGAAAGAAGAACCTGTATTTCCAACTTATGATCTCATTGCGGTCTGCTTAAGTTGTCAAACTCCTTTCACATACTCTCGTCTGTGATCAATTTTTTTTGCAGCCACTTTTCGAACTGATTTATCTCCAAAGTGAACGCACATGTTTCTGTGACATGTGACCCAGTGTCACAAACTCTGGACCAGTGTGATGATAACAATATTTGTTATAATGCTGCAAAATTGCACCCCATGTTGGTCAACTGAGCGGTTGCAGTGGATTTTCGGACCAAGATCAAAGAATACATCTTGTGATCTGCACTTTAAAACGTGTCCTCTTTTAACGAAAAAAAAAAAAGAAGACTCGTTTAACCATATCACTGGGTAACTGCCCTTCGTAACATGCATGCCGTCATACTTGAATTTAGTCCTACTTTGGCACTTAAGGCATTCTCTTGTTCTCCTTTTATTCACAGATTTTCATCGATACAATCATTAATTAGTTCCATTTGAAAATACCATGACTAACCATGGAAATGGCAGTAACTTAATGCCTTTGTAAATAAGTTCAAAACTATAACCACTGAATACAGTTTCATCCAATAAGTCCAAACTTTGCAAGAAACATTCTTTCATGGGAAGAACTTGTAAACTTTTGATTACTCTGTAAAAGTGCTATAAATGTCAGCATCGTTCATGGTCTTTTTCTTTCAGTGTTTCATGTATTGGTTGAATCACCATCCAAATGTCGGCACCATTCGAGGGTCGGGCTTATCAGTTGAATGGGTTGGAGAGTTTCTTTTGATATGGATAAAAGGAGATTTGATTGGGCGGGTAGGACTTATTAGTTGGATCGGGTTAAATAGGGGGATTAATTAGTTTAAATTAATTGTTTTATTAACCAATGAGAAGCTGCGACGTAATAAATGAAATTGTTAATTGGGTTTTGAAATGGGTCCGTTAAAAATAAAGGTATTTTAGGCGCCAAAGGTTAACACCAGGGGTATTTTAGACGCCAAAGGTTAACGTCAGGGATATTTTAGGCTCCAAAGGTGGATGGAGAGTATTTTTGCACCAAATCTAATAGTTTAAGGTATTTTAGGCCCTTTTCCGATTTTGTTTTCACTAAGCAATCCACCAAGCACCGTTTCGCCTCACAGCAGTGCCATTTGGGTTACATTGTTCTTCACGACAAATTGCAGTCAGTTGAAAAACAATTGCACTCCCAATTCTTCCCGTTTTCTTAACTAAAATAATAAATGGCAAAGTTTTTATATCTTTAAATCGAATAAAAAAAATAGATTTAATAAATCGGTGAAGTTTTTATATCCTTTAAACCAAATAATAACTTGGAATTAGAAAATCACTAGGATTTTAATCTCCAAACGTAGAGAGTAGAAAATCACTTTTTCTTATTGCAGATAAACTCAAACATTTGGTAAAATCAATTTTTTTACCGGAAAAGTGCTTGGCTATGCTTGCGGCATATTATTCTAACCCCGAGACTACGTGCTTGATGACTTGTTTCATTATCCTACAGTAAGATCCATTCTAACTTTGTTACCAAGGAATCAAAGAGAGTGAGTGGACAACTTCATACGTTATTTCGCTTATGACTTTTTCAATTGCAAACGACTTTTCAGATTTTAAGTTCGCTTTGAAGCATACCAAACTGTCTTGTTCACTCCGAACACAGAAAAATATTAACAATAGTAGATTTCTTAAGCTTGTTATCTTTTTGCGTTCAAAGTAGTATTTTAACAAAATCAGTTTATGTTTTAAGAATTCAAAAAAAAAAAAAAAAAAAAGAAGAAGAAGAAAAAACGACGTTAAGGACGGAAATATAAAAGAGTCAGGATATTTCCGAGCTCACAAGTTTCTTTTGTATTCTTAAGAAATCTAATCTCCTCACAGCTGCCTAGCTTTTCGTGTGTCCTTAAGAAATCTAATCCCCTCACAGTTGTCAAGGTTAATGGATTAATTCCTCCCAGGATAGAACGAAAAACTATTCTGCGATAGCGACAATGCGAATTGCAAAACTTCATCGAACTCAAATTGCGGCAGCAAATCACACGACTCTAATATATTTTTGTTTTGAAAACAAATGTAGAGAACAAGTTTTGAGGGGAGAAAAATTCAAACTTTCAGTGTTTTATGCTTTAGTGAATTGAAAATCTGAAGCAAAACTTCGACTTATATAACCAACTAAAGGGTGTTATGAAAAGGTATGGTGACTTTACAGAAAAGTCACATCCTTTGCTCCTAGTGCCTTTTTGGGAAAATTGTTACACCTTGTAGTTTTGTGCACTGAGATTCGTAGTACGTTGGTGTCTTAGTTTTGGACACTGGGATTTGTTTCAAGGATATATGAGGTTGGACATGTTTAATTTGTGTTTATAAGTGCTTAAATTCATGTTTGGGGAGTTACGGAAGGATTGGAGAATAAGTAAATTGAAGTGGGAATGTTCGTCAAAAAGTTGTTTTTGGAAAATATGGTATACGGGTCATATAACTGAGATATGGTCCGTATTTTGAGATATGGACCGTATTTAAGGATTTTAAAATTTCCAGAGAAAGCAGTTTTGGAGGTGGTATTATACGACCAACTATACGGACCATATAATTTTATACGGCCAGGATGTTGGTCGTATAATGCTATACGGCCAGGGATACGGACCGTGTATATATATGATGCTACAATCGCAAAATTTTCGCGTTGGTTGTGAGGTAAACTAGCGTAAGCCGGAGAGGCCATGGAACCTTTATAAGTTTAAGGAAGACTTTTAACAAGTGTTAAGAAAGTATCTAAAGGTTCCGAGATCAAGTGAATCGAAGAAATTAAGTTTGTCGAAACTTTGGGAAAACTTGGCAGAATTTTGAGCATGATTTTTGGTCCAACTTGAGGGAGGTATATCTCTTAGCATATGAGTTACGGAATGCATAACCTATGTAAATTCAAGTTTAGAGAGTCTTCTTTCCAATGCAACTGACAAATTACAAATCTGAGATACGAGGCCTAAGTTACGGCCCGTATAATATTATACGACCGGAAATACGAACCGTCTAATATTATACGACCAAGTTATACAAACCGTATAATACAAAGTCGGTGGAAATTTCCAAAATTTAAGTATGATGACCCCTCTTCATTTTAATCATTTTAGACATAACCCCAAGTCCTAGAAACCTCTAGAGACCTCTCCAAACACATTCAAACATATTTCTAAGCCCAAATCAAAGATCAAGGTGAAGATTAAAGTGTTTAGGGTTTCCAAGCGAGCTTTACACTTGTCTCATCTACTTGAAGATACTTGGGTGAATGTTTGTAAGGTGGAGTAACCTTGGAATTGAAGTGTTCTGGAATTTTGAGGTAAGATTTCATCTTAGTTTCATGCTTATGAGTTTATTTGGCAATTATGTCAAGATTTGAAGAAAAGAAATTGGAGGAAAAGTTCAAATATGAAACTGATGATATTTTGAGTTGTGAATTAACTTGAGCTATAATTATTAGCATGTTTTGAGCATAATCTTGTTATGAGGGATAATAATGATGTTAAAGAAGTATCGTATACAAGTGTATAAGGGGTTGTGTTGAAGTTGTTGTTATGGATTGATTATGAAAACAAGTTTTGGGATTGAATTGAGTTTAGTTTGAATGAAATCTTTTGATTACGGAATTGTTGATGTTTTATTGTGGGTTGGGAGTTGTTTTGAGGATTAGAGGAAGTAGAAGATATAAGGGAAATGCTGTCCGATTTTCATTTGCTTACCAATTAATCTAGTTTGGCCTTATAAACATTTCAATGACTTACCCTTAGTGCGAATCATCTTGAATGTAGATTTACAAGCTTGGGAGGATAGGCGTTAAGTAAATTAAGGAGACACAAGGTATGCTAAGGTTGTCCCTTTCTTTCTTACGGCATGATCTTTTGATACAAACCCATTCACATGATATCCATAATGTCCTTAATTTTTAGAAATGCTAGAAGCTTATGTTTCTTGAGGTTCTTATGATATTGTTGATAATTGTCCCATGATTATTGATCTTATCTTATGATTTTTTATCTCATCTTATGGTAGTTGGTCTTATTCATTGATGTTGATCGTCTCTTATGATTTTTGTTCTTTCAATGTGAGATATGTTCATGACGATAGTCCCATAATGATAATCGGAGGTTTACCGACCTTACGTCACTCCGATAGAGTTATAGCTTTTATTTGGGCTCTCATGCCTGCTTTATATATATGTATGTATTTTCTAACACCACGTCGCGCTATAGTTGGCCGGGCAGGCGCGTAGATGTGCACACCACTGCAGTGGGTAGATTATGATGTTACCCCAGACACGGGATGATGATGAAAACACCGAGCCTAAATGGACGAGCAGGATACTATATATATGTATGTATAAAAATATATTTTTTTAAAATCTAAGCATGTATGACATCCGCCTTAAAAGGAATTCAGAGGTACAAGTTGATCTCTTTTATCTTATGTTATCTTCATACTTTCATTATATTGTTACTTATGTCTTACATACTCGGTACATTATTCGTACTGACGTCCTTTTATTTATGGCCGCTGCATTCATGCCCGCAAATAAACATGGAGATGGTTCAGACTCATAGGCTGCTATCTCAGCGTTGGTACAGGAGCACTCCACTTATTTCGGAGTTGCAGTCCAGTTGGTATGGTTCTTTGTGTGCAGATGGTATGGCGGGGTCCTGTCCCGTCCTTGTTATGTTATGCATTCCAGTAGAGGTTCGTAGACAGATATGTACAGCTAGATGTTATGTGACCTTCTCGGTCCCTCTTGTGTTGTATCATTGTTTTGGTAGCCTTGTCGGCTCGAGTACTTGAGACCAGCTCGATGACGTATATATGTATATACCATTTTGGGCTTGTGTCCCTTACAGATTATGGCATTTAATAGTTAGCATTATGGCCTACTCAGGTATGATGTTGAAATGCATGTATGTCTTGAGGTGCTCGGCAGGTTAGCTCCGGGTGCCCGTCAATGCCCTTCGATTGGGTCGTGATAAAAATGGTATCAGAGCAGTTCATCCTAGGGTTTGTCTACGAGCCGTGTCCAGTAGAGTCTTATTTATGGGTGTGAAGCGCGCCACACTTATAAAAAGGAGGCTACAGGGCATTTAGGATGGTTACCCTTCTTTGTATCTTAGATCACGCTGTAGAGCTGAGTCATAGGGTGTAAGCTTTAACCCTGACCTCTGTTGTTTTACAGTTTGACAACGACTTTTTCAGAAAGGACTATGGGTAATTTGAGGATTGCAATGATGACAGGGGAAGGAATAAGTTACTCTTTAAAGGATGACCCAAGTAAGGATGTATCCTCCATTGAGACAGACCCGTCGGAGGTTCAGGATGAATTAGTGTTACAAATATCATCGACTTTGATAGGAGTAGAGGAGTCTGGAAAAGCTCCGGTGTTGCTAGTTTCACTTTTGGCCATAGCGTGACGAGGAAGGGAAAGGCCAATGCTGGGAGTTGATCCACAAGCTTTGAATGGATCTAGAGTAGGGGGCCATGGGAAGTCCCACATCTGTCGGAGTTTCAAGACCAGAGTAGCTAATGATGAAAGGTATATTTGTCGCTTTGATAAAGTGTTAAAATTAAACAAGTATGATTTTGAAATCTTGTATGTTATGCAATGACAGTAAGTTGTAAAACCCCGATGATTATGTTAGGGAAAGGAAAAGAGTCATGTTAAAGAGGAACCTAGAGTGAAGCTTATGGTTAGACGATAGGTTAAAATGGTGAACACGATGATAGAACGGTGGAAAAAGATATGTTGTGGTAATAAGGCAATGGTATAATAAAATAGGAAAGCTATGTGTGGGGAACATAGTTTGACAGGGAGATTATATCTACAAATTTACGAATGATAGATATCAAGAGGAATCCGTAAGATATGAACGACTTGTAAGTAATAGGAGACAGTATAGTATGAGGGGGTGAGTGATGATGTCAGGTACAATTAGTGTTGTATTAATGTTTAAGTACTTTTAAGGGGGGTATCGATATATTATATGTAATTTTGTTAAGATAACTTTTGGGGCATTATTGAGGGGACTTGAAAAGAAGAGGAGTTTGATGAATTTTCAGTTGGACAATAGCAAACGACTGCGTTTGTACTGTGAGTGGTTAGCAACCTTAGAAGTGTTTTGTTAATGAGACATCGGTATGATTAGATTGGAGTTGTAACTTTTCCTCGAGATAAGACGTGGAAAGGATACGTATGTGTTTAAATATGACTCTTAAGTGTAAATATGCAAATGATTTATGAGTAGAAAGAGGTAAAGCAGGAATTACGGAAACGGAAAAGAGTATCGGTTATAAGGATGAAGATGCTTAATGTCTAAAGAGGATAGGATACGGAATGCAAGATTCGCCAATGATAGTTATTATTAGAATGTTAAAGAAAAGATATTATTGGTTGGAAAAGGTAAAACAACGATGTACATTATTACTAAATGAGCTAGATATTGATGAGGGCCTTCTTATCGTATAAAGTATATTGGCAGGGATGTTGTATAGACGTACGAGTATAAGAATATATGAATCATGAGTTGATTCGCAGGAATGTACAAGACAAAGGTAGGACCAATGTATGGAAAAATTTTCCTCCAAAAGTTCTCTTACCACAGGATTATTGAGTTAGTAATACAAGGCTGAATAACTAATGAAAGATGTGAATGGCGTGTTGAAAGAATTAATTGTATGATGGGAGATGAACGAGTTTGAAGTCACAAGTTGATATAAGATGTGCCCTTCATTAATGAGATGAATTTGTGGTTTACAAGAGGCCTGTCTAAAGATCGAGTGTTTATGTAATGAAGAAAAGGGGGAATAGTAACAATCAGGGTGGATTTTTGGAAACGGAATACTATACTAGATACCATTGCAGTGATGAAATGGGAAAGTGGGTAATAGAAGAAAGGTGATTTTGGAAGGACGGTAAGAAGAATTATGAAGATCTCTTCAATGAAAGATTAGGCCCATCCAGGGCCAGTATGTTTATGAGGATATGTGACCCTTTACATGTATGTGCGACTGACCAAATAGACTCGGACGACGACAGTTACGGTTAAGATTAGTTGCGGATTCGCTGGGATTATGTACTATAGGAAAAATAGAGGATAACGGGATATTAGTTATAGAGTATTGGGCTACAACATTAAGGGGGGAAGATGGGATGACAAGTATGGGATCAGGAGTATGCTTTGTTAGAAGATGGAAAGATGCTAACAAAGGGATTGGAAACTACCTCAAAGGGACATCACGCTAGCAGGCCGATAAGCTGTAAGGACGATTTGACGATAAACATAACCAGTTTGTTAGATGCATGACTAAATAAAGATTGGAAGATAGTTCTCTAAGGAAGGAATTACTCGAAGTTTTACGATAAGGGTGTAATAGGAAGTTCAGTAATGGAGAAACAGGGAAGGCTTTAGTATGATGGTACTCGAAGTAAATAATGGACTAAGAAGAGAAGTTAAGTGAAATAATCGCTGCAAGCTAGTCGTGCGGATACGAAGTTTCAGCATCACAGAACGGTTGGGAAAGTATTGTACAGGGAAAGCTTCAAAAGCAAAGTATTCAAGTTAGAGTCTAGTAACGTCTTTGTTGAGGGAAAGACACGGAGTTGACAATAGAAGAGGGCGAAAATGAAAATGAACAATTTGAAGGCACGTGAGTACTTGACGGTAACAACCTATGATGAAAAAAAAATGTGCATGATTTTATGGAAGCGAAAGCTTATGATGATATGAAAACTCCAGGCATAGAATATTCAGGATGTAAAAGAATTAAAGTCGTGTTGTAAGTAAATGGAATAAGATGGACCTAAATAAGGAGTAAGTTCGTGTAAGACAGCTTTATGGTATCACACCCTAATTTCTATTAGGGCGTGATGGGCACCCGACCCTTATTTAGGGCAGAGCGAACCCGCTGACTCTCGTAATACTCGTAATCATCTTTGGGCCCTCAAATCATGACATGAATGTATAATGAAAGATTTTCGAAGAACAATATGCTTTTTATCTTCTCAAACCAAATAAAACCTGTAACATATGAAACTTGTAACATAATGCATAATAATACATCGGCTTACATAGCCGCTTACAAAACTGACATCTTATATACACGACAGCGTTCGCAAAGTTCTCTAACATAACTCCGGATACCATAACAAAAGCACTCGACTCGGCAACACTCCGGGAGGAAACGGAGCTCGCCAATCCGTTGGAGCATCTTACTCATGCAGGTGTACCGCGTGGCATGAAACGCACCCAGAAGAAAGGGGTCGACGGAATATGTGCGAGTATGTAAAACATGAAATACGAAGCGGGATCATCTTGAAGTAAAGAATATGGAAAATCATAAGACTTGCCTTTGAAAACATATATCATGCATGTCAATGTCATATAATCATAGTATAAACATATAGCGTGTCCCGGCCCTAGTGAGGGACTCGGTGAATAAAATCATCATATGCATGAACATATAGCGTGTCCGGCCCTCTAGTGAGGGACTCGGTAAGAAAATCATGTCATCGTAT
>NC_081353.1:10554253-10567356 GCF_029784015.1 Lycium ferocissimum
GGAATTTAGTAGAATCGTAAACATAACAAGAATCATGAGCTTTAGTAGCTTTAAAGATAGAATCATTTAGAGGACATTATAGACTCATGAAAGGATAGATATATAGCCAAGGAACCATGCCTTATTGAAAGAAGGGTTAGCCTTACATACCTTTTCGTTTAGCTATTCTATCGCTTGAACGTTCTCCTTCAATGCTCACATTTCTACCTTCATTAGAGTTTGTACTAACATTAGATAATCGATAGCTTAGCCTACTTGACTAAAGCTAGAGAAAATTGGGCAGCATCTCCTTTGTTTATACAACTTTCTCCATATCTTATATCAACTCCCAAACGTCTATATATAACACTTACAACATCATAAGCAACGATCTTTTTTATTCACCTACATTATCCATATTTCCCAATTCACTTCAAATCATCCATAACCATGGTCATAGCACACTATTACATTCACTCATATACAATGTCCATCCCATGTTCTTAATGTCATTTATAACATGATTATAATTACAACATATCAAGAATCATGACTCATTCCAAGCTACTACTAAAAAATGGTACTATGCTCACATTCATGACCCATTTTCTATCTCCTTCTACAATCCAAGTCTTTCGACCTCTCAATACTTTAAACAACATGGAATGACCATAAAACTTACCTTAGATGGTGTAGGAATGGACTTTGGGTGGAAACACTTCACTTGAGCCAAAACCCTAGTTCACCTCCAATGGGATTTCTTGTCTTGGATGAGCCCTAATGAGTTTCTTACACTTGATTCTCTTGGTTTGATGAAGTTGATCATAAATTTATCTTGAGTTCTTGTGGAAGAAGTGTGGAGAAATATTCTAGAGAGTTCTTGAGAGAAGGGGAGTGAAAATGAAATGAACTTGGGTCTTTATATTAATTTAGAACCTGTCCCGACTCAGTTCTACGGAACAACATACTGTCCGTATAATTTATATGGACCGTATGTGTGGCCATAGATTTGGTCAAGAGAGGGCTACCATTCTGGGCAGAATATACGGCCTAACATACGGCTAGTATATTTTATACGGTCAGTATGTTGGACCGTATAATGCGACTTTCTGAAACTCGTTCTCGTCGACTCGTTTGACCTCCAATCCTTATGGAACCTTCTTGACACTTGTTTAACACCTCACTAACAATCTAAGGGATGTTATAAATCTTCTCCAAAACATCATTAAGTCATCATTAACTTGTTACTCATAAATCTCTTCCGATACATAACGTATACCTTGCCTTTCTTGGCAAACTTTCTTCTCTTACCTCGAATGTCTTTGAAATCTCAATTAGGATCATCAAATGCTATTTCTTACTTATCAAAACATCGTATACTTCGTGCCCTTCATTAGTCTATTGACTGTACATCAACAAAAAAAATTTTGAGGTGTAACACTTGGTCCTCCGAAAAGTCACATTACACACAGAAAACCCTAATGCAGGTGAAGCTTGGTCCGAACTGGGAAGGGCCATACCAAGTAACCAGCAAAGGTTCGTACCAGCTCGTTTGGAGGATGGCCACTAGCTGCCAAACAATTGGAGTGTAGCGCACTTGAAAAGATACTAGTGCTAAGGTACGACCCGTGCCCTCTTCGTGATTTTTTAAACTTACCTATTCTGATCCATGTAGGAGGAAGGCCGAATGAATTCAAGAATATTAGAGTTAGGCATGAAAACACGTGTTGCACTCTTTTTCCCATCGCTCGATTTTGTCCAGAAGTGGATTTTTCGGTTAGGTTTTTAACGAGGCAACAACGTACAACGTGTTTCTTTAGTGGAAAAGACTAGCCAAGTGCTGGGATCGGGGACTACTCGGTATCAACGATAGTGTTTCTCTTCTCATATACTTCAAACACAAACACTAGGGGACTATCATATCATACAAGCCCAATAAGGCCAAACCGATTGTATTATGGAAGCCAACGAGGCCAAATCAATTATTGTTTCTTTGAAAATTCCTGCATTAGGATTTGTTATAAGAACCAAACGACCGAAAGAGTCGTGCCCGGGTAGTTAATTTTGTTACGACAAAAGGGGATGCCTCTCGGCAGTTGTACCATAAAAGTTTGTGAAATGAGAAGAACACTTCGGTTTAAGCTTTGCACATGTTACTATTCCGCAATATATCCACTTCACATTCGTAAGTTCTTTATACTTCGAAGTTCATAATAAAACTCTGAACCAGGGACTATGAACTAGGGACTATCGTTAACAATCAACAGACAAAATAAGGGTTTGGCTCAAACAAATTCTAAGCGAGTTGAGCCTGACTCATTCACAAGGGCTTTGAAAAATCTCAAGTAGACTTAGCCTAAAGTAAAAGACTCAAAAACACCTAAGTCTAAAAGGTCGAAAATACCAACCCAAGCGCCCGAAGCGATTTGGAGATGTCCGAATTCATGAGCATAAAATATACATAAGTCGCCAATCCTCGATGCAAAACTCGTTTGTTTTCAAAAGGTAATTCACCTTAAACAAACGAACTTGTGCAAATATCACTCAAAGTCGAGCCCGAGCCTATATTTGAATGAGTTATCAGTACGAGTATATTTCGTTCAAATAGACATTAAATAAACAATGTTTAAAATGTCTAAGAATGAGAAGACTGGCTTTCAAAGACATCGGTGAAACAAGCACTTCCAAAATATATTTACATAAGGCCAAATACCGACCTCAACAAAAATTTACAAACAAAAGAAAGATACATTTTTCTAAGCCTATAGGCCTATCTATTCCTCCTCGGAAGCGGCAGGCTCTTCTTTCGAACTATCGCCCAAGAGAGCTTTCTGGGTCCGAGTTTCTACTTCCTTGCCCTGAGCAATCTTTGCGCCTATGTCCTCAATGCCGCTGTACTTCTTTGAGAGTAATCACTCAAGTTTTCCATTTCATATGCTCAGCTCGCAGAGTAGAACAGTCATTGGCAGCCTTGACGTCGGCATCGGCTTGGGCCTGAATTCGGTTCCGCTCAGACAAGGCTTGCTATATTTGGGTCATTAGCCTGGTATTTTGCTGAGATAGCACACTCAGATCTCGATTAGCCACTATGAGCTGTTCGTTGAGACCTTCAACAGGCTTAGCCCGGGTATCGACCTTCTCTTAGGCTACCCTCGAGCACTCCTTTTCAGAATCACGCTCGGCAATGAGGTGGACAATCTCAGCTTTGGCAACATTAAGCTCTTGCCGCAAATTAACATCAGCAACCGCCTCCTCCTCAAGTACTGCCTTGGTTTCCAATTCAACCCTCCGCTTGTCTACTGAAAGAATAGTATATCTTTCAAGTAGGTCCGCCAGGATGTTCTCAACCTTGATCGCGCCCACCTTGGCGGCCATAAGCTTGGCCTTGAGTACCGAGGGGTCACCCACTGAAAGCAGTTGATCTTCCTTCTACTGTAACAAGATCTTGAATTTTTTGTTATCTCGACCTTGTGCGTCCAGCTAGCCCCGAACGTCTTCGAGCTGACTACGCAGCTCAGCGTTCTCCTTCATACAATGAAGGAAGCCCTCGTGTTGCAAAATGACGGACTGCGAAAAAGAAGAAAAACTCAAATTAGGCATAAATACAAGTTACAAGATATAATTAAAATCGAGGATGTTGAACGTACCCGATTGGCAGAATGCAAGCTCTCGTTGAAGAGGCACTGCCATGAGACTCAATTTATTTTTTCTCGATCCTCATCAGACACAAGGGGCCGAAGATAGCTGGCTATTTCGATTGGCCGAGACATGAAATGCGTGTCCATAGGGACAGTAACAACGACGTACCTAGTTTTATTCAGTATAGCGCTCGGGGCTGAAAAAGTATCCACGAGGTGAGGTCAAGAATCCAATTTGGTAGCCCTCAAAGGTCTTCTTTGCCTTTGAGGAATAGGTAGATTAAATCTCATAGGATCTGCAATGGCAGTAGGAGTAGAGGCGGCAGCATCGAACATACCTTCAAACTCTTCCTGCTCGAGGGGGGAGGGGGAGGAAGTGATACCAGCTGCTTTGGCCAAAGACGGGTCGTCCTCTACTAAAATAGGACCTTCTGGGACTGTGGTTCCCAATAGCCCGAGATCTGGCAACTCGGAGGGTTGCACGTCACTGCCCTCAGTGGTCTGACCTACCACCTCGGTCCTATTTCCCTACGTTATATCAATCGGAGTGCCACTTGCCCTAACACCAGTGGCAGCGGCTGTATCAGCACCAACGGATCTCATAAGAATATCATCCTCGAGAACGTTTCTCAATGTCCTAGTCTGAGTGGTTCTCCTCCTTTTTTGACTCGTTGAGGATGAGGGCTTGGAGGGTCTACACCGCTTCTTGCTCCTTGAAGCCTCGGCAACGACTTGATCCACACTTATCGGATCAAACATTTCTTTTATAGCCGGGGGAGCATCCGAAGGCTCAGGCCTCAAATTTTCTTTGCCCCTCTTTAGACCTACATAGCACATTGTTAATCACCAGTAAAGATTACGAAGTAAAGCAAAGAATGCAAAAAATAAACAGGGGGCTCACCGTGGTTTCTTTCTACCCACTTGCTCACAGAGAAGTCTTTCCAAGTATGGATTCCACGGGGGTGCTATGCCATTATGAGATCCACCCACTTCTCAAAATCGGATATGGTATCTGGTAGCCACTTTTTGGCTGAAATAAGAAAAGGGTCAAAGGGAAAAAAGTTAGAAAAATAAGGAGCTTACACGAAACGGAGGAAATAAAAGACGTCGGGGGCTCTTACGGGATTTGTTCCACTTCTCGGGGAAGGAGAGGTAGTTTCGAGGAATGATCTCCTCAGTCTTGACTCGAACGAAGCGTTCAAGACAACCACGATCTTTGTATTCATCCACGCTGGAAAGGATCGGGTACTTTTCATGTTTTGCAAGCTTCACGATCCCGCCACGAAAATTCGGGGAGAATAAAGACGGATCAAGTGGTGCAGAGTAAACGGGGCCCTAACGTTGTTGGCCAGAAAGCGGATGCATGTGACGATCCGCCAAACGTTCAGCCCAATTTGTGAAAGTCACAATTTATATGTCTTGCACATATCTAGAATAACCTCATCAATCGGAGGGTCTAGATTGAGGGTGAAAGGGTAAGTATAGACGGACGAGTACCCTTCCACATAGGTTGTGATGTCGTCATCGGGGCCCGAGATTATGATCTCGAAAGGATGGACTCTCCAACGACAATCTGGATGAACCTTGGGAACAATCGTCACATCAATCGCGGAGGGGTAACACCTGATATCATAACCCCGGTCAGCTTTGTTACCCTTCGGGGGCTTTTCAACCGTAAATTTAGAGTCGAAGTGGTATATCGAGGGGATGATGTCTTTACCCCGGGGTTCGAATGGAACTTTAACCTCGGTCTCAATCGACTGGGGAGATCCCACTGGAGAGGGCTCATGAGAGGAGGACCCTGGGCTCAGCATTTTTGATAAAGATGTGGTGAAGAAAGAAAACATGAAAGAAAGTCTGATAAAGGTTTGAAGATCTAGGGAAATCTGAAGAACAAGATGAAGTTTCCAACGAGTGGGATGAATATTCCGACGAAGAAGGCTGAAGATTTCGGTGAATAGTTTGATGATTCCGGTGAGAAACTTGAAGATTCCGACGAAGGTTTTTTTTGCTTCTCAGGTGAAGAAAACAAAAGTTAAGATCGAAGAGTAATTATTTAAGGATGTAAATAGTAAAAATGAGGAAGGATGAACTATATATAAGCGAGGGGTCATTATGATGAAAGTGCATTGATCAGGTAACCGAAAGGACAGCCAATAGTAAAGCCACACGTGGCCGAAGTCAGTCGGACGTTACAGTTGATAAGACGTTTGATTTTCCCGCTCATTTCGAAACTTACATGATAAGATATCCATAAGCTCGACGTAACGAAGACTCAAACGAAGAGAAGAATCCGTGCGTAAAAAAAGGACCAACTGCGTACGGGTGAAAAATTAAAAACCACTAAAAACATTCATAATCCGAATAGGTTCAATTTAATCCAAGAAAGTTTCTACTACATTTGTGTCGGGTACCCGACTATCTCGGTTATGTTAACCTCACGAAACAAAATGGCCTAACATATGGTCCTAAACTGGAAATAGAAAGAAAATCCAGTCCGGTATGATAAACCGAAGGTTGAGAACTTCGGTTCATACCTTCAGATACTTCTACATAATCATGCATTGGCTAAGTGGCTTCAAGATTGTCTTTCAGAATAGCAGAAACAGGGCTGTTTTGTTCCGATGGATCATCTTCATCGAGAACAATCACTAGGGGTGGTCCGCCACAGAAAACCTCCCCTCGAGTCCGCAAGATACGGTGTGATCTGACCCGAGAACCTATCCCTAAGGGAATAGCCGGGGAGCTCGCAGGGACTCTCCGACTTGATGCCTTCGCTGAAGCAGTTGTTGCCTCTTTTCCTTCAACGGCATCTCTGGTATCCTCCTCACTAATGCTTTTCCCCTTTAAAGAAGATCTCTTCATAGGGAGCCCTGAAAACCAAGGGTTCGGGCTTAGATTACAGAATTGGAAAAACGAACAAGTAATTTCACGAGCAGCTTAAAACTTACCATGATTTTTTCCTCTTCATCCTTCGGGAACCATGCTCCTCCAATAGCGGCCCACGTCACGAGAGGCACCTAACAGGGCAACAACCTACTCAAAAATAGCGACTACGAGCTCGGGTTCGGTCGGAATTGGGGTAGGGTTCCACTCCTTGGGAAAGTTTACAGATAGAGAGTGATGGAGTTGGTCCGTGCGAATCATAATGAACCGATGCAGCCATCCCCTATCAAAATCATCCCCGGGGTCTATAAGGCCTCGAACCCCACAAGGGTACAGATGAATTATGCCTCCTCGGATCACTCAGGGAATGTAAGTATGGATCAAGTAGTTGAGGTAAAAGAAACCCCAACTATGTTGGCCAAAATATCGAGGCAGTATACGAGCCTCCAAATCTATAGAGCAATTTGGCCGATACAGATGCGGTATCGGCGCCAAAAGTCCTCCATCACTTGGGGATGGGAAGAGAAAATCCCATAGCAAAAGGGTAAGTGTAAGCCAACGAATAACTGGTAATATAGAGGTTAATTCTTACCCCTCGTTCAACAGGGCGGATGTCGATGTCTGCGCCCAAGTTACAATCATATCGAACTATAGGAATAGTGGTGACATTAATATAGGATTCAATTTTTTCCACAGATTTAAGGTAGGTAGAAGCTTTGCAGTCATTCGCATATTTGAAGTCGGCAAGGAGGATGTCCGTAGCAAGGAACTCTAACTCCTCCTAGGGGCTGGTCGTTCCCATCGCTGACAACGGCGGAGAACGTGGTAGTGATGAAGGGTGATCCGCACTTTGTGTTAGCAACGGTATGGAATTTATTACTAAGAAGGAAGTCTAAAATCAAGCGGTTGCAAACAAACGCGTTGAAAGGGTTTGAAACTTAGAAAGAAGTTTAGAACTAAGCAGTTGCAAGCAAGGGTTTTGAAAGGGTTGAAACTTAGGGTTTTGGTAAAGTGCATGACAAAAATATGTGGCATGGGATTTATATAGTAAAAAGTGAGAAGTTGAAAGCTTTAAAGGTTCTGACAAGGGGTGGATTCTCGAGATTGATTAGGCGGCAGTAATAGTGAAAAATCGGCATTGGGCAGAGTGCAAGACTGATGGAATGTCTTTTCAAAGGCGGCTAAGTACGGACTGCTTGGCTATATTCGGATCCATTTCCCAGAGTTAATACTTTCCTCCGAAAAATGGAAGGACTATCTGTATATGGTAAAAACCAGGGTCTGCATTCCCGACCCTACGACCAATTTCCCGAACGAAAAGCGAGGGGTAGTGGATAATAGAGCTCGACTAACCAGACAGGAACATTTCGGACTCATACACTCAGACCCAGCAATTCTTGAAGGGTGCGTTTCCAATTGGTGATAGTGCGAGAAATCCAGTCCGTTGCGGATTTCACTCCACACGACGCGTCGAGCAGCTGTCAAGCCCGAGATTCTCTATCCTTGATTGATTTAGTTACCATGTTAAATGTAAATTCTTGTACTATAAATAGTGGGGAGTAAATCTTCATAGGGACATCTCTTTTTACTATCTTCTACACGATCATACTTGTTCTCAAATTTCTGTCAAGCATCAAAGTGACAGATTTCTTATAGATTGGCTCGAGTTATTTAGGCCTCAGTCCGGGCCATTTGTTACAATTGACACTCAGGCTATTTCTTACATCTCTATTCACAATCTTTATTTTTCGTTATTGTCATCCATTTATTCTACAAACAAATCAAGCCGCATATTCTTTAAACCACATATAAATTCAATTGTTACCTTTTTTAGGGGTAAACATCAATGTTTATATGCAAGTGACAAATACGTTGAAAGTAATGGTGCCCCGTTACCATGAAACTTTGGGTCCGTCTCTGCCTATGTACTATGACTCAATTACGTATACATCCCTTATATTTTAAAATCAAACACTTACACCATCTATATTATAAAAATCATGCACTTACATGCCATCTGATGTTATCCCTTTTCTAAAAACACGTTAAACCATTTATATAATGAAAATCCTACACAAATAAAACTTCATCTAACTAAGTATATTTAAGATAATTCCAAAGAGAAAGAAAAAATAAGAACTGAAATAAACAAGAATTCGTTTAAATTTTCATAAAAGTAACTCCAAAAAAACGTCTTGATTATAGATTTAGTTTGTCTTTTAGTAATTGTATTTTAATATATTTAATTATGAATATGTTAAAGCTAGTTAATGATTGAAGCTAGCTAAGTTGGTGTGAATGAGAAATAGAGGGAAAAGACAATGGAAGAAAAATGAAGTTTAAAGCAAAGTTCTTTTGGAAAGGAGCTTTGTACCATATTGGTGGTAGAAAGGGAAAATTATATGTTTATATTAGAAAACACTTCTTCTAGATCTTAAAGCGTTGAGAAGAGGGACTCCCCTCGGGCCGTCGTCGTCGCTCGGCTCAACTTCGGATTTGGATTTGGATTTGGATTTTTGGTCAAATGATCTGATTGATTGATAATTTTTTTAGACCAAATTTATTTAAATTAAATTTCATTTTCTGATATTATTTTTTTTCATTTCCGCCGAAAATATTTATTGATAATTAAATTTCGCGGAATAAAAAATAAACTCCCAACGTTCTTAGTTTTTTAGAAAAGGCTAGGCCTTTCCGAACAGTCACCAACCTGTTCTGAACAGGTATTTTCGCGGCTATATAAACTGAGGCAATACCTCATTTTTCAGCACTGAAACTTTTTTTTTCGACATACTGCATTACTGCACTCTGCATATTCTTAAAACAAAAACAGAATTGAGTCAAGTGTGATTTGTTACCGTTTTTGAGTTCGACGAAGTCGTGGATGTTTGAGGTATCGCTACATCTATGACAGGTATATCCGTTTTATCCTGGGAGGAAGTAATCCATAACCTCAGGTATAGTGAGGGGATTAAATTCCTTAAGGACACACAGTGAATTCTGTGGTCTCGGATTTTTTTTTTGTTTCTGTATTTTTTTGAATTTTCACAGTTTCTGGTTTTTTTTGTTCCTAAGTTTCTAAACACAAATTACTAACAAGCTTAAGGAATATAATATTATTTCTATGTTCATCCCTTTCTTTTCATCGATTACAGAAGGTTAAAAGGAAAAAAAGAAGAAAGAAATAAAAGTGCTCTCCAGAAATAAAAAGGAACTTGTATTTTGTTTGGAGACTAAAATCTTCGGATTTTCTAGTCCGGTTGAGATTAAAGTTTTCATAACTTTCTACTCATTTGGTTTCTTGATTTGAAGATATAAAAACTTCATCAAGCATACAATATACAATTTCCTGCATTCGGTTTGAAGTGTTTTAATTCTGTTTGTGTGAACTTTATTCGGTTTGAAGAAATAAAATCTTCACCGTTGTGTATTAAATCTATTTCTGTCAAAATTGATTCGGTTTGAAGATTTAAATATTTCACCGTTTATTAAATTTTCCTGTTGTTTCGTTTGCGACAAAAATGGGAGATCTAACTCCAAATTTGAATGCTACTACTACTACTGTAAAGGTACGCATTTTCACGGGCGGGGTTAGCATTCGGAAAAGCTACTTCGAAATTGTTGCTGCTCTTTCGGACTTTGTTTTAAAAGTGTCACCACCTAATTTTTAGGAAATTAGGAGAACCAGTTTTGAAGGGTTTATTCATACATCGTGAAAAATCCTTCTTAATCCAAAGTTCTAGGTAAGTTGTGGCGATCCCTGGGAAGGTGTTAGACACCCTAGTATTAAGGATCCGTACTATACGGTTGACCTTCGTATTCCAATGTGTGAGTATTTGCATAAAATGTTTACTTAGTGTTTATTTCCTGAAAGAAAGCCTGTCATTTTGCATATCATTTTTGAAAAAGAATTGAATTTATTCCCTTTACATATAAGGTATTTGGGTTCAGATTTATAATACCCGGATATAATTAGTTCCTTTTATATATAAGGATAGTAGTTTTTTCTATAGAAAAAAGATAGAAATTTTATTTATTTTATAATCTGGGGCAAATAGGTTCTGTTCATGCTTTGACCCACACATGGACCGGGTTAATCCGTCTAATACATTTCTAGAACATCCTTACCTAAACTTTTATAATTATGTATGTATAAAGATTGGACCATTTTAATATTACAAGAAAAAAGAGACTCTTCATAATTTTGCACGTTATCCTTAAAAAATGAATTGAATTCACGGCCAAATGACTTATATATCTCCCTTAAAAAAAGATGCTCTCTATTTCTCTATTGAGTAAAGTCTCAGATTTATTTAAGGCAAAGTTTAACTTGAAGTCCATTTTTGTTTTCTGGCCCAAAACGTCTTATTTCAATTATTTACAACACGGGCCTTGGCCAAAATTTATTAGCTATAGATTTACACTAAAAAAAGGGTCAAGTGTGCTCCCAGCCCAAAATCACTTATATAATTTATTTCTTAAAGAACAAACTATATAGGCTCTGGCCCGAAAATATTTCTTTGAAAGTTTGGCTTTCTTTAAAAAAAAAAGACTTAGGTGGGCTCTGGCCCAAACTACCATATTTTTTGCAAACTTTAAACCCAGAAAAAACGTATTCCAACAATTTGAAAAGGATTTTTTGTCTAATTTACTCATCCCCTTAGTTTTGAACAATACGTTGTACTATTTTGTCCCTTAAAAAAACCTCTTTAGTCTTGTTGTTATTAAAACAAACGTGGTTTGCTTCCTATTTTATTTGTATTCAAAATCAGTACGTGTTTTTCCAGATTTTTTCAAAGAAGAATTATTTTTAAGGAGCTAGAGTCAATCTAAACGGCATATGCACCGTTTTTCCTAAGATGCCTAATTCGAAACATAAACGATTCCAATAATGTTTGTGGGTTTTTTACAAGTATGAATACAATACAGAAAAACACTTTAAGCAAGTAAAGAGAGCATGAATATATGAGGAAGGTAAACTAGGGGTGTACCAAACCCCTAGTAACCATTTTCACCCATGGTTGGGCCTTCTTGTCATTTTCACCTATGACTGGGCCTTCAATATATTAGCTTCCCTTTTCTTTTCTTCTTAAACTCACTCAACTTGAAAGAATTTCCCTATTGGGGTTTTGACCCAATAGGGTGACTGGACCTTGGCCCAAATGGCCATGCAGTGAAGAGGGAACGAAACCAAGACCCCGGTTAGTTTATATTTTACTGATGTTATCATATGTATAACTATACACACATACATGCACAGTGTCCCATTCATGCACAAATCCAATCGTATACACACATACAAGCATAATATCCTATTTATTCACAAGCTCACATAATGTGCATATGTATTTCCATGTCTTTAAACTCAAACCCCAAACTTAGGTGGTGGGAAGGAAAAGTCATCACCCCCCTTATTCCTGATGCCACACAAGTTCGAAGAGGTTTTATGAACCTCCGGCATGGCTGGTCACCAGGGGAAGGTTCAAACCAAGCCCCCCTCCCACCTAAACTGCCTCTCTCAACCAACATAGCCATGGAAGACACAGATCCACATATCCACATACATAGCTTGGAATAAATAGGACATGTCTAATATACACAGTTATAGAACAATTATATGTCAACAAGAACAGATGGGGACAAGGAGAGAACATATAAATGGTCTCAGCAAGCATATTATTCTTATGAACCAAGGCCAAGGTACCAAATATGATTTAGACATGGAAATGAAAGTAATCTACATAGGCATAGTGTGGCCAAAACTGAACTGAACCAAATAATCACAACACAAACAATCACATAGAAGTAGCACAGTCCCTAGCAGTGTTAAATCAAGTAAATATGGTAAAATGTGAAGGCATATAAACATAGGGTAAACCAGCTTCAAGACATGGTACAACACAATAGAGAAGATCAGCAGATTTGTCATTTACAGAGAACATGTAGAGTTATTCATACAAAGCCTTCAAACAAGCCTACGTGTCCTATGCACAGCCCAAGTAAGTATTCTTGTCATTCTTTAGGGATCATATTTTAAAGTCTAGGTGATTCTCACACAGAATGCAGGAAATAAACAGGAGAACAAAGTGGTAATCCAAATAGACATGATATGGACAAACACAAATAGGTGAAAATCAGATTTTCTTTTGTTGAGATAGTCAATTGTCATTATGCAGTACACAAGGGAAGCAGCTGATTCCTTAATCACTTATGCCATTAACAGAAACAAGAGCATAGGCAGATTTGATTATGACAAGGAGGTATAATAAGGGTCATGGCCTTATTAGCCTTAACAAACACAGGTGAGATGCTACATTACCTTCAGAAAAGTTCAGTTAAAGGTTAAGTGTCACGACCCATCTAGAGGGTCATGACGGGCACCCAGAGCTAACCTACCAAGTGCCTCTAAACATATATTTCATAATCATTTCTAGGTGGGCCATAAGCTATCTCATATGCATCATACTCTGTAAGAACATATATCACAAAATAATGGCACGTCGTTATGTAATCATCAGCAACCATGCCCATAAACATAGGCCAACAAGGCTGTCTAAATACTATACATCAATACGTCGCGATAAGGCTATAGAATATCTA
>NC_081353.1:10567456-10587122 GCF_029784015.1 Lycium ferocissimum
AAAGTAGGTAATAGATGTCGAATGAAATCCAAGCCATAGCTTTCGTAGTTTCTTCTTTCACCTTAAAAGTTAGATCATAAATCAGAGGCCTCATTGGATAATAATATCCATCCTTGGAATGAATGTTATGAACACCTTTAGATGTCATAGTGATAAAATCTTCCAGTCTCTCCAATCGCATCAAAATATGACGATGCCTAAACAAACCAATCCTGCAATCTCCCTTAATTCCACATTGTTTAGGAATTTGAACTCTCAATGCTTCAAGTTCAGTCCAGCCATGAGAGAACTTTCCCACCACTGCATAATCAAGTTCTTCAATGGAATTCATACGTAAGACTTCATCCTCTGTCCAAGTAACCACTTTCTTTCCATCTTTTGTCACTATAGGCTTGATCTCTATGGGTTGAACATCAACTTTGGTCGTGTGCATGGACAAATCCAGTGGCTGCATGTTAACAAGATTGGCATACGTTAGGATTTTATCTAGGGTTTTACTTGTGTTCTCTACTATAGAAGGATTTGTATTCGTGGAGGAGGGATTTAATGGAGGAAATTGAGATGAAGAAGCAATATCATGACCAACCACCAGTGGTGGCTGGCCGCCGGCCACCATCATGACACTAGGGTTTACTCTCTTTTGGGGTTTTGCATGGAGAGAGAAGAGAGAGTTTTTTTTTTTTTTTTTTTTTTTTTTTTTTTTTTTTTTTGCTTATCAAACCTAGCTCTCACAGATAACCAAAATTTAAATTTAATTTTCATTTTCTGATATTAGTTTTTTTTATTTCCGCCAAAAATATTAATTGATAATTAAATTTCGCGAAATAAAAAATAAACTCCCAACGTTCTTATTTTTTCGGAAAAGGCAAGGCCTTTCCGAACAGTCACCAACCTGTTCTGAAATGGTGTTTTACGGCTATATAAACTGAGGCAATGCCTCATTTTTCAGCACTGAAATATTTTTTTTCGACATACTACATTACCGCACTCTGTATATAATTACTAACAAGCTTAAGGAATTTAATATTATTTCTGTGTTCATCCCTTTCTGTTCATCGATTACAGAAGGTTAAAAGGAAAAAAAATTAAGAAATAAAAGTGCTTTCCAGAAAAGAAAAAAAAAAGGAACTTGTATTTTGTTTGGAGACTAAAATCTTCGGATTTTCTACTCCGGTTGAGATTAAAGTTTTCATAACTTTCTACTCATTTGGTTACTTGATTTGAAGATATAAAAACTTCATCAAGTATACAATATACAATTTCCTGCATTCGGTTTGAGTCAAGTGTGATTTGTTACCGTTCTTGAGTTCGACGAAGTCGTGGAAGTTTGAGGCACCGCTACATCTACGACAGGTATATCTGTTTTATCCTGGGAGGAAGTAATCCATAACCTCGAGTATAATAA
The DNA here is from genome assembly GCF_029784015.1 of Lycium ferocissimum. Classification (NCBI taxonomy): domain Eukaryota; kingdom Viridiplantae; phylum Streptophyta; class Magnoliopsida; order Solanales; family Solanaceae; genus Lycium; species Lycium ferocissimum. The sequence goes on from NC_081353.1 coordinate 10,568,862, forward strand.
GGGGATTAAATTCCTTAAAGACACACAAAGGAGTTCTGTGGTCTCGAATATTTTTTTTTTGTTTATGTATTTTTTCAAGTTTGCACAGTTTCTGGTTTTCTATTTCTGGTTTTTTCTGTTCCTAAGTTTTTGAACACAAATTACTAACAGAATATACGTTAGAGGGGGTATAAGTGTATGAGGTTCATAGTACAGAGTTGTACTAGTTTGATTTTACAATACAGGGTGTCCATCTATAACTTTTTTTTTACCCTTCCCCCAGTGCTCCCCCACTTTCTTTTGCGCCCTTGGTAGCTCGTAGGTTGGAGGTGGAGGATACTTACCACTTGAGTAACCATTTCTTACTTACCACTTGAGTAACCATTTCTTCTCCCATTTGTAACTGAGTCATAGTTCAGAAGTGTTTGGTGTAGTTAATCCTAAAAAAAAATAGGCAACTTTTAATAATTAACATTCAGATCTAAATATAAAGAGACTTAACAATAAAGATTAAAATATTCATTAAATATAAATTACTGATCTGGAGTTGGATGAAGTCATATCAGATATCATATATAGCCAACTTAGAACTTTAGAGCACCATGGATGTTGGTTTTTAAGAGAGTGATCATTTTATTTTTCGAAGGAACTGGAGACAACCATAGACCAAGAAAACCCAGGTGTTAGAGAAATGATAGCATCTTCACACGTGGAGTTACGATTTTCTTTGTGGTTTCCAAAGTCTCATTGTCCATTTGTGTGTGAAAGTACAGAAATTTATATAATATATTTAGACTTTGTTACAGTTGAGACAGAAATTTATTTTCTGTTTTTCTTCCTCTGAAAGGACATCTTCTCCTATGGGTGTTAAGCATATATTTAATTTTAGTATTGCTACCGAAAGAGATCTAAGAATCCCTAAAGTTGTCAGACGTATCAATCATCAAGATTAAATTATTTTCCCATTCTTGGTTATCACCTCCCAACTATTATAATTAATGTGCTACCACATGTTTCCAGCAAATCCCGAGTCTTTTCAATGCCTATACAAAATTCGCTTGCATGCAAATATTATATGGATAGGTTTCTATATTCACGTCAAAGAGGGGGGTTTGGGTGACCATTTCTTTTGGGATATCAAAAATGATTTCCCCATCTAGTTGAAACTTGTGCTCGTTTTTCTTATTTATATGTTTCCCTCTTCATAGTTAATAGTAGTAATTTGAATTTGAACCAAAGAATTTGTACTTTGTATAATTAATGCCGTGCTTATGAGATTTGAATAAACAAGATAAAATGGTGGATAGTTCCGTTTTCACGAAGCGACTAAGTAATCTCTACTAACTGGGTTCCTATGGCTCGCTTCCCTAATTATTAACTCAAGCTTATGCAAATCTGTCCAAAATTATGGGAATAGGAAATCTAGGATTCCTTCTTTTTCTTTCCTTTTACAAATTATAAACATCAAAACTTCTTGTATTCATGCCAAATCTTGAACTTAGTGAAAAGATTCATGCGTGTAAATAAATTCGTGCTTTTAAGTGGAGGAATATTAAAAGGCTTCTAGATTAAATTCTGGGGCTTTATATTGGTCTTTTGGAACAGGAATTCTCAACCAGTATTGTTTATGTTAGTGTAGGTGATGTTTATTTTTCACATGTAAGCACTTGATTATTTCATTGAACAAGGTATAAGTCAGATATAATACAATATATAGCATTACATCATCTACAATAATATTAATGACACGCCGCGATAAAAAAATAATTAATTACGATCGACTAACAACGGAAAACTATGAACCATGGTGGACCTCAACATCACTAATTAGTCCCTTCAATCATATTCATTGAGAGGAAGATAAGCAACAAGAGATTAACTATAATAAATAACTTTTAAGGGAGCACATTCCAAACTCTACAAAAAATCAGTAAAAATGAAGTTCAAGTTATTATGATTATCACCAATAAGTACATAAAAAATGAATAAAAAATAGCGCATTAAAGTTAGTTAGAGCTAGTAATAACTAAATTAAAAGGGTAACAGTTAATTTGGTGGAGACCTTACAGTTGACTAAATGTGCACATTATATCAAGGTCAAATTTATGCCCTTTTCTACGTACTATTATTTTTAAGTAATAATCATAAAGGTTGCAAGTTAATTTGCAAGATGCACTTAATTAAGGTCACAAGGGGAAGCTGTGGATTTTAACCACCTCACATATTCAATTCGGTAGTACAATCGGAGAAGAAATAAAGGAATTTGAAAATTATTTTTCATGGGTATTTGAAGAACAAAAATTAATCACGTCCAATGTTTACACCAAACTGCACTAATTTACCATGATTAATGATAAAATGAGATCAAATGTATATATATATATATATATATATATTAACACATGTTAATTTAGTTATTGCTTAATACAAGTGTGGGTTGATTTTCTCTGTAAACTTTTGCCATTTTAAACATTGTGTGCCCTATATTACCTACTCCCTCCGCTCCATTTTATGTCATGCAGTTTGATTGAGCACGGAGTTTTAAAAAAAAAAAAAAGATTTTTAAAACTTGCATGCGTCTATAAATTATCTCATTAAAGATAAAATTAACGAGAAATTTAATTTAAACTATTTCTAAATATAGAAAAATATATACTGTATTATAATTTTTTTAAAGATTGAAAAAGAAAGTGCATCATGTAAGTGAAAATAAGGAGTATTTAATTTGTACAGGACGATAACATTGAATAACATTGACACCTAAATAAACTATCACACCAAGAAAGAAAGCTCCAAATATAGTTTCACAGTCAAGGTTAATGCTATAGTATCTTGAGACATGCTATAGTAAATAACCAAATATAATGTCATGGTGAATATATTTACACAAGAAAATCTGCTAGCTTTTTGTTTCTCTTTTTACAGTAACAAATATTGATTTTATAATTATATAAATCTCATAATAATAAAAAGGACTAAATTTGGCCTATCCATTTAATAAATTTAGCGTACATAACCAATAAAATCACATCACAATATAAAAAGTGATAATGAGATCAATATTCTTTTTTTCTTAAGAATCTTTGGATGATTCTTTTTTCAAAATTAATCCTGGATGCAGAGAAACAAAGAGACCCTCAACCCTTTATATGGGAGGCCGATTTGGCACAAGTCCCTGTGTACTATAAAGAATAATTTATTAGAGAATCTCATTTTTATAGGATTGTGGTTGATTTGGTGTCTAGTTGGATTGATATGGAAGTGTAGGGAGGTTTGTTTTCTTTTCTTTTATCTTTTTTAATGACAGCAAAACACAAAATAAAGAGAAAATAGAGTAAAGAACAGCATATTTTCAAGTAATTAGTTAGACAAATCGTGTGGACTAATGCATAATGTAGTTGCATGTGCCCACAATCTAAGTAGATATGCTCTCTACCATCTATCCCCACTTATTTTTGTCCTTGTTTTTCCTTCCTGTATAAGTATTTATTTAATATTAATCAAATCATTATTAGTACTGACATCAAATCACCATCTAATCAACAGAATCCCTTTGGTTCCTCCTACGTCTTGTTTAATTACTATTACGATTGTTTACTATTATATTTAATTGTTCCTTCTTAGATTAGTATTAATCATGTTCGGTCTCTACCTATGTCGAGCTAATCAGCTTTTTTACTTTGTTTTGTTAATTTTTCATATAATGTTGATAATCCAATATTCTACTGTACAGACCTAGGACAAACAAAATGTGATGAATTATACTTTAATCGTATTAATAATCTTTCGTGAGACGAACTTTGGGCTCTACATGTCTAAGTGGTTCCATTTTCATATATTATGCCTTTAAGTAAATATTCTATTGTGATTTTGGAGCTAGAAAAAGACTATTTTATTGAAGTAACTTAATAAAGAGAGAAATCCGCCAGATATGTTTTCTTTCCTGGCCTTTCTGTCTAAAGAAGCTTTATATAAGTTTGCTAGGTATAGAAATGCAAAGGCGTTGTGTCTAAATTGAATTGGAATGCCGCAAAATGTTAAAGAAATGAATATTAAGCTTAACTCAACTACAAAAGCTACCTAACGAGGGAAGATCGTCCAAGACCATATAAAGACACCAACAACAACAAGAAGAAGATACCCAATATAATCCCACAAGTGGGGTCTGGAGAGTGTAAGATGTACGCAGACCATACCTCTACTTTTGTGGATAAAGAGATTATTTCCGATAGACCCTCGGCTCAAAAGAATTGTAATCGATGCAGAAATGTAGGCAAGAAAAAAAGGGACAACAAAATAGCAAAATGAGCAAAATAAATGCAGTAACATATATCAATACACATTAGCGAAAAAGAAACTACGTGACCACCCTAAATCATACGATAACGACTTTATTACCTATTAACCATCTACCTTAATCCTCGACCTCCACACCCTCCTATCCAAGGTCATGTACTCAGTCAATTGGAGCTCTGTCATGTCCCGTTTAATCACCTCCCTCCAATTCTTCTTCGGCCTACCTCTACCTCTCCTAACTCCTTCTATAGCCAACCTTTCACACCTCCTCACTGGTGCATCCTCGCACCTCCTTTTCACATGGCCAAACCATCTCAGCCTTGTTTCCCTCATCCTGTCCGCCACAGAGGCAATCCCTCATTCTTAATCCTATCCCTCCTAGTATGCCTAGACATCCATCTAGCATCCTCATCACCGCCCCATTCATCTTCTGAATGTGAGCATTCCTGATCTGTCCCATACAAAAATGTTGGTCTAACCACCAGTCTTTAGAACTTACCTTTAATCCTTGGCGACACTTTCTTATCGCACAGTACCCCAAGGGCGAGCCTCCATTTCACCCACCCCATCCCAATACGATGTGCGACGCCAAAGATCAATCTCCCCATCTCCTTAGATTATGGACCCAAGATACTTGAAGCTGTCTCTCTTAGGAATGACTAGTGCCTCAATCTTCACTTCCACCTCTACCTCAAACGTCACATTGCTGAACTTATACTCCAGGTACTCTGTCTTCATCCTGCTTAACTTGAAACCTTTTGACTCCAAAGCCTCTCTCCAAACTTCCAACCTATCATTAACTCCACTTCGCGTCTCGCCAATCAATACTATGTCATCCGCGAATAACATACACCACGGCACCTCCCCTTAAATATGTCGTGTCAATTTGTCCATCCCTAAGGCAAATAGGAACGAGCTAAGGGTTGATCCCTGGTGCAACCCTATCTGGACTGGAAAGTGCTTCGAGTCGCCTCCCATTATCCTAACCCGGGTTTTGCCTCCATCGTACATATCTTGGATAACCCTAATATAGTCCACAGGTACACCTCTAGACTCTAATCATCTCCAAAGAACCTCCATAGGAACTTTATTATATGCCTTTTCTAGATCGACAAACACCATGTGTAAGTCTCTCTTCTTGTCTCTATATTGCTCCAACAATCTCCTTACAAGATGGATGGCTTCTGTAGTCGAACGCCTTGGCATGAACTCGAATTAGTTTTCAAAGATAGACACCCTCGTCCGCATCCGTAATTCGACCACCCTCTCCCATACTTTTATAGTATGGCTTAGTAGCTTGATACCCTGTAGTTATTGCAACTTTGAATATCACCCTTGTTCTTGTACAATGGCACCATAGTACTCCACCTCCACTCCTCTGGCATCTTAGCCATCCGAAATATGACATTAAACAATCTAATTAGCCAGACCATACTTGCCTCTCCTGCAGTCTTCCAAAAGTCCACCGGAATCTCGTCTGGCCCGGTCATTCGTCCCCTCCTCATCTTTTGAACAACCACCTGAACCTCTGCAACCTTTATGCATCTACAATACCCGAAATCTCTGCGCATCTCGGATTGCTCTAACTCCCCTAGCACGATATCTCTGTCCTCTTCTTCATTCAAGAGCTTATGGAAATACTCTCGCCATCTCCGTCTAATGTGTGCCTCTTCTACCAACACTTCGCCATTCTCATCTTTGATGCACTTCACTTGGTCCAGGTCACAGTCCCTCCTCTCTCGCCTTGGCAAGCCTATAAAACTTTTTATCTCCTCCTTTGCACTCGAGCTCCTCATATAAGTCCTCAAAAGCTGCTATTTTAACCATCGTGACTGCTAGCTTTACTTCCTTCTTTGTCGTCTTATACCTCTCTCTATTCCTCCTCTTGTCCTTCTCATCTACGATTTCCACTAACTTCATATAAGCAATCTTTTTGGCTTCGACTTTTCCTTGGACCTCCTCATTCCACCACCAATCCCTTTTATGCCTACTAGTGCAACCCCTCGAGACCTCTAATACGTCTCTAGCTGCTTCCCTGATGTAGCCAACTATTCTATCCCACATACTATTTGCATCTCCACTACTCCCCAAGCCTCGTACCCACTAACTTCATCCCTATCTCTTGAGCTTTGGCCCACCATGCCTCCCCATCTAATCGTAGGTTAGTCACAATGAACCCTTTTCTTCTTTTTCCTCCTGACCTCTAAATGTATAGCCACAAGCTTATGTTAGGTTGAAAGATTCTCGCTAGGGATATCCTTGCAGTCCTTACACAAACCTCTGTCACCCTTCCTAAAAAGCAAGTAATATATCTGAGTCTTAGCCATCACACTACGGAAAGTCACCAAGTGCTCCTCCCTCTTCTAAAAGATTAAGTTAGCGATGACAAACTCAAAATCATTCACAAAATCTAAAAGCGAGACTCCTTCTTCATTCCTATCCCCAAAGCTGAAACCGCCATGTAGATCATCATACCCGTTTGAGGAGGGCCCTATGTGACCATTAAAATCTCCTCCTATCAAAAGTTTCTCGGTCTACGGGATACTTCGTACAACCTCGTCCAAGTCCTCCCAAAAATGCCTCTTGTCCTCCTCATCCAAACCCGCCTGCGGCGCATAGGTACTAATTACGTTAAGAGTTCCCAAAACTAGCTTAATGGTTATCACCCTATCATTCACCCTCCTAACCTCCACCACTTGGTCCCTTAAGTCTCTGTCCACTAAAATATGTACGCCATTTCTACTCCTCGATTTTCCTGATAACCACAACTTAAACCCATCTACATCTTTAGCGTTGGTTCCTACCCATTTAGTCTCCTGGACACAAGCTATATTGATTTTCCGCTCCTTAAGAATCTTCACTAACTCAATCGACTTTACTGTCAAAGTCCCAATGTTCCACGACCTAACTCTCAACCTAGAAGTACCAGTGGTACCATTACCACACTTACCCCTCAACCCCAACCCCAACCGAGGACACGACCTTAATCTATCATCATTCCTCGAAGCCACTGACACAGGTTATTAAATTTTGAAGTGTAAATAAAGTAGACGAGAAAGCAACTAACAGACAAAAACAAGAATTAAAATACTCCAAACAAACAGGCCAGCAACAAAATGCGCAAAATGTCTACAGCAAATACAAGCAAGAAGGATGTAACAATCAATTCCAACAATATAATATACCTAATTGAGAGAAGCAAAAAAGTGTATGAATCTATAGACAAGAAAGCAAGCAGAGAGGCAGAAACCTCACGGATAAATTGTAAAGATAACGTACTAATTGAGACTACATACACAAATCAATTTCAAAACAACCGCAAGAATAGCAATTAACTACGGGAAAGTAACGGGCTAGAAAGATAGAACCTGGAGGCTGCCGGAGGGCTGGTCGGAATGCCGGGACACGTTTCTGTACGGCGCGCGTCTAAACCTTCGCCGAAGAGCCTTGGTTCCTCCAGACCAGTGACTGACCACAAACGCAAGTAAAAACACACACGCAGAGCGAGAGAGAGAGAAACAGAAGTGGACAGAGACAGGCCAGATGCAGGACTCCGACCAAAAATATAAGAAGAAAGGGACGGGAAGAGAAGGAGATGGGAAAGAGAGAGAGGACTTGAAATCCAAATACCGTCACATAAATTGGAACAGAAGGATTAATGTATTTAATGTTCAACCATACAAGGCAAACTTCAAACCGCTTCTTATTGACGCCAAAACTTCTTCTTCTTGTTCTTCAGATTTCGAGTCTGAAGTTTTGAACTGTCAAAACCTAACTTCCGCACTCAGTTTTGAAGTTTGAACTTTGAATGTGATCACTATATAAAGACACCAAGACCCTTTAATCCCACCACTGTAGGACTCCAACAAAAAACTCCAATTGACTTTTCCTTTTTTGCTAAGCGTAGAACATAATGGAGTTAAGCATCACAAAATCTCATCTATAGACGATACCAATAACTAGTTGGACTTAACATTTTATTGTTTACACACTTATAACAGCTCCAACTTTTATCAATAGCTTTTTAAATATGTTATATACTTGTATATCAGTATAAAGGAAAAATGTGGTATTCACGAACACCTAATTTTAGAGAGGTTTGCCTAAAAAGATTTTTGTTTCGATATTTTTTTGACAATAAATTGTAAATATTATCATACCAACAAAGTGAGCACATCTAAAGAGCACCTTCTTTCTCAACCACCATCTATGTAGGTGTTAAGCAGAATCAGGCCTCAGTAACTAATTATAAATTTTGCCAATAAACCCAATACACTTTCTAGCTGTTCTATGTCCTCTAAACATGTTTACTCTCTCTATAACAGCTGTTTTTATCTGTTGAACTACAAAATCAGTATCTACATTCCGTTCTTTAAAGATCTTTCCATTCCTAGCCTGCCAAATGTGGTAAAACACAGCTCCATATCCAACAGTCACAGATTCTCTCTTGAACTTGCTCCAATGCATTTGTTTGAACTTCTGCAGTACAACTTGAACACTTTCCAGTGGTACTTTGATCCCCATCCAATTCTCTATGCCATTCCATACTTGCTTTGCCCTCACACAATCCACAAACAAGTGCACTGCATCCTCTGGTCTGTGCATTCCACATAGCACACACAAATCATCATCACAATCAATCCCCAGTTTTATCAACCTCGCTCTTGCTAACAACCACTACTTCAGAGCCAACCAAACTAACACTCTATGCTTTGGCGGCAGTACCTTGTTCCATATCAACTCAGCTTCTTCCAGTTTTGGTCTGTCCCCTAACAGTGCAAGATAACCCAGAGTCATAGAATACTTGCCACTACTAGTAAGACAATATCTATCTTGTATGTACCCATTCCTCATGCCCAGCTTAATCTTGTGTAACTATTTCCAATACTAACTACACTCTTTCTGTGGGATATGGTTCCAGAAATCATCATCCTCTTTCATATAAATGTCATGTACCCATTTAACTCAAAGTTGCTCTTTACTATGCAGAAACAGCCAAATTAATTTCCCTACAGCTGCAATATTCCAGAGTCTGCAATTCTTTACATTCAACCCATATTGTTTCTTAGGACAGCACAAATCATACTAGGACACCAGTGCAATTTTCCTTGTTTCATCAGTAGAGCCCCATAGAAACTCTCTACATTTATTATCTACCAACTTGAACACACTCTGAGGGAGTATGAATACTGACCCCAGAATTTATGCAAAGAAAACAAAACTAAGTTAATTATTTGGATTCTACCTGCATATAAGAGATACCTTGTAGAAGAAGCCCTGATTTTTTCTGTTATTTTCAAACTCAGTTGGTGGAAATCCATCTTGCTCCACTTCTTATGCGATAAAGGTCAGCCAAGGTATTTGATAGAAAATGTTCTAGTTGAGAACGTAATTATCTCCAACAGCTTTTCCTTGATATCTTCATCCACACCTGCTATAAACATACTAGATTTCTCATTATTGGCTAGCAATACAGTGGTATTGGAAAAACTCTATATAGCTTCTACAACTCTAGTTACTGATAATTTAGTCCCTTTGAAGAAGATCATCAACAAATGTAAGATGAGTGAGCTGTTGAGCTTTACACATTGGGTAAAATCTAAAATCAGGTAGTTGACTCATGCTAGACATGATTCTTGAAATATACTCCATTACCAAGACAAAGAGAAGACGTGATATCGGGTCACCTTGTGTAAGCCCTCTTCTCCCTAGAAAAAACCCACACCCGTCACCATTAACTTTAACAAAGAACCATGTTGTAGTTACACATTCCATTATGAACAAACTTTGGGGGCAAACCAAATCCTTCTAGTTTTTCCCTTACAAACTCTCATTTCATCATGTCATATGTTTTCTTAAGATCCATTTTCATCAAACATCTAGGAGAAGTTTGCCTGTTATAGTGTCTCAATAGGTCATGGCACATAAGTACATTCTGAACTAGGGATCTTCCTGGCACAAATGCAGCATGGTTAGGACTCACTATTGAAGGCAACACTAGTGAGTCTGCTACACGGTAATTTGGAAATACATTTGTACAGGACATTGCAACAAGCTAATGGCCTATACTGACTAGCATTTACTGGATTATCTACCTTAGGAATGATAGAAATCACAAAGATCATTTAACTGCTTAAGTAATTTACTAGTGCTGAAGAATTCCAATATAGCAGTACCTACATCCTCTCCAATCACATTCCATGCAGATCTAAAAAATCCCCCACCATACCCATCTGGCCTAAGACTCTTATTAATGTTGATACTAAACATTGCCTTCTTGATTTCTTGCCTGGTAAATGCCTTCGACAAATCACATTGTTATTCTACTGATAATTTGGACCTTGTCCAAATATTCTATCATATGCTTATTTCCTGGTCCTCCAACATCATCCAAGAGCTGCTGGCAAAAACTCATAAACACCTCTGCTACTTGTTTTGGTTCATGCTTCCACTGACCATGCCCATCTTGTAATTGAGTGATAGACTGTAAGTATTTAGTATTATCATCACCTTGCCTTATCCATGTTGTTTTGCTTCTCTAAAGCAGTAGTGACTCAACTAGTTATATTGATCTTCTAAACTTTCCACTTAACTCCTTTTCCTCCTTTTATAAAGAAACATTCAATGGTGCAAGCTACAACTGTGTCTAAATTCTCCTCAAGGCCTCCATATCCTGATAAGCCCTTTCTACCAAATTACAAAAGTTCTTTTTATGCAAAACTCTTAGCTTTTGCTTTAACATTTTTAGCTTTCTGACCATCTGAAACATATAACATCCCTTAATATGCTGCTTCCAGCTAGTCTGGACTATCTGTTCAAAATCAGGGTGGGAGCTCTATCCATTACAATACTTAAAAGATTTCTTCCTATTTGAATACTGCATCATTTTGACAATTATGATACAATGATCACTAATACCCTCAGAAAGCACATGTGCACCTATATCAAGCATATGATCTAGCCACTCCGCATTAACAAACACTATCTATTATGGAAAATATCATGGAGCCTTGCTTATCATTCCAGGTATATTTACAACCAGAATTCTTCATTTCCTCCATCCCACACACATCCACACAATTTTAAAAATCAATCACCTTAGCAAGGGTGACAGGATTTCCACCTATTCTATCATTATCCTTGAGAACCGCATTGAAGTCCCCTAGTAGAATCCAAGGCTTTTTACATGCCCACTCATTTGAGTCAAGTGATTTCACAACTCTTTTCTATCCTACTTCAGATTATATACATACACAAAAGTAGCCACAAAATCAAGTTGTAGTGGTATAAATTTCACCCTATATGAGACAGTTTGTGCAATTTCAACGCATAACAGTAATGTCAAACCAATCAGGCATTCATACAACCCATATTCTTCCATTTTAATAGGAAGAATGGTTGATATGATACTACCGTCCATTAAACATACTCTCTGCTATCCCCTTTATCTTATTCACCTTTACTCTTGTTTCTAAGAACCCAACTAGCCCTACTTCTTGCTCGTTATAGAGGAATTTGACCTCCTTCTGTTTATTGAGGTCATTGAAGCCTCTTACATTCCAGCTGAGCATCTTAACCATGGCCAGAGGGATGCTTAACAGTTCCCTCTGTCTGGCCAGCTTTAGAAGCTTTCACTGCTTCCTACATTCCATCAGGTTCAATTGATTTAAAATTGTTTTCAACCTAGATTTCACTGGTAGATGCCTGTCCGATTCTTGCTTGTTGAAATTTCTTCCCATCATTTTCTCTCTTCCACCTTCCATCTCTACTCTTTTGTGCATTACTTACAGCTTTCCCCCTATCCTTTTGTCACGCCCCGAACCATGGCCTGGGCGAAACACGGCACTCGGTGCCTTATGCGCATGTGACCGAGCAAACCACATGGCTTGTTGACTCATCATGAGGCATACATGAGCGAAAATATAGCATGAACGTGATGAGCTTTTATAAAACATGAGATGTCATAATAATTTAATGAAATACTTGTTTAAATCACAAATGCGGAAATAACATGAGTTGAGCCAAAGATGGCTAAACACCTTGCATGTCTAACATAACTAAACTGACTAGTCTATGAAACCTCTAATCGTGAATCTTGACTGGAAAACATACTTGCTGGGACAAGGCCCCCAGCATACCTTTAGATGCAAAACTAATTAAAGAATGACAATGTCTAAACCCCGAATGAGATGGGGCTCACCAATAAGCTGGTACGTGCAGATCCTAATGAGCAGAGGCGTCGTCCTGTAAATCCGTACCTGCATCGTGAAATGCAGGTGCCCAGGCAATAAAAGGGGACCTCAGCACATTGAATGTACCTTATGTAAAACAACTGAAAGAAATAACATGGGACATAGAATAACATGATAAGAACTGAAACTGAAAACATGATCATGAACATGAGTACATATACATATATATCATGCGTAAAGTATCGTGAGTAGGGAGAGCGAATAAGTATAACCGATAACATGGTATGGTACTTGCGTCCTACCCGAATAACACTCATACCTTGCCAAGGACATGAGGTTTAATAATATTATGAAAGGATCCGAAAATTATGAAAGATCGTCGACACATGGGTGGAGCGATCCTCATCCTACGGTGGCTACGTAGTTTCAGGCTATCTGAAGCCTTCCTCGGTAATTAAAGCAACTCCCAAAAACTTGAACATGTAAAATAAGTGGCACTTGCTGCCCATGGTTTTCATGAATATAACTTTTGTACATGGATATCATGAATTATAGCTTGCTTGCATGAACTTGTAAAACATGTATAGTATTTTCTTGAAAATAGCATAATATATCATAAACTAGCATGCATGAACCCATGGAACGAGATATATGGGTTTTCATGGATTACGGACAGATTCTTAATAATCATAAAGAAATATTAAGAACTCAATGATGAAAATATAACAATTCATACATAATATAATCATGGACATGGACCTAGGGTTATCATGAGCATGGTATAGAAACCCTAGTTTTAGTAGAGAATCATAATTTATGGATTATGAGGCGTGGGGAAGAAACAATGATGTTCCCACACTTAGATAGTAACTCTATATACCTTAGTCGCTCCAAAACTTGAATTAAAGACTTGAGCTTTGAAGAGGATTTCCAAAATCTTGAATTCTTGAACCTTGAGATGGGTTTTCTTGAAAACCCTAGTTTTAGGAATGATGATTTCTTGTTTAGATTACAAGGATATGTATTAGAATTGACTTGGAATAATTAGAGTAGGCTTACCTTGGTGTTCTTGATGATGGAAGAGGGTAGGAGGTCGTTCTAGGGCTTGAAGGAATGAAAAATAATGATTTGAACTGATATGGATGAATATATAGTGTTCTGGAAAATTGTAGTTTACGTCCAGCAAGGTGCTGGCCGTATTTTGAAAGACGGGCCGTATTTTGAAATGCGGTCCATATTCCGTATGGACTGCACTGCGTCTCTTCAAGAAATGGCCATAAATCTTTGCACAGATGTCCGTTTGACCCCCAGAATATACCGTTGGAAAGGTATTTCAAAGCTCTACAAATCAAGGAAGTTTTCCCAAATTCCAAATACTTTTTGAAATACGGGTCGTATTTTGAAATACGATCCGTATTTAACAATGTAACATTCAAATGTCAAATTCCGTAATGCTCAAAAAATCCTTGAGTACCGATTTACGACTTGATTTACGGCTGTAAGTATTTATACCGAAATACGGTCAAGTTCATGGGCGTAAACCCCCATCTTACAACCGAGAGGCCAAATTCTAATTTTCACATCCTTTATCTGATTTTCTAAGTCTAGGATCATGGTCAAAGCTTAGGTTAAAGATACGAGGTGTTACACCTTTTTTCTAGGCTGAGCTTTCATCACTCCTCAATTACCTTTTACTCAAATACAGTCTCAGGGATTGGTGTCTCCACTTTTTTTTTTTTTTTTTTTTTTGCATTAGCCTTGTTTCTTCTACATTCTTCTGTTGTATGACCATATTTCTGGAAGATTGTACATACTGATGGTTTCCAATAATATGTTACCTTCTGCCCTAAAGTATATCACATCTGGCAATTGACAACCAATTTTGACTTCCACTAACAATTTTGCAAAGTTTAAGCCTATCTCCTTCTCAGTATTCCTGTCTGCCATTAGTGGTTTACCTACAAGACTTTCAATCTTACTAAGACCTTTTGCACTCCAATATTTAAAATCAAGTTCAGACAACTTGATCCATAGTGGTACAGAGTATAATTCTTCTCTGAGAATTCCATATCGGAATTCTTGGATTTCACTATCAATGGTTCGTTATCAAAGTGGTAGATACCACCTTGAAGCACTTCATTCTTGCCTTCTGCATCATCAAACCTTACCAACACTATACCATTCTTTAGCATAGTTATTTTGTTAATTCCTAGTTTTCCCCATTGTCTTTGATATATCCATTAAGCACTGAGAAATGTGGATGTGCTCCAAGGACATAGCACACCACTCCATTCTTCCAATACTCAACCTCTGAGCTAACCTCTCAATCAATTTCCACAATTAGATCACCCTCCTTTACTGGGCTAACATAATCGAGCTTAAATCCCGTATTAGATATTTTTGCAGTGTCAAGATTATACCAAATTGATGCCATCGATTCACTCTCCTTATCTGGCATAGCCTGTTGCAATTCCGCTCATCTGCCCATGACTTCTTCGCTCCACTCGATTGTGGACTTGTGATATCCATCCAATCAAGGACATTCTTCTTAGAAATTGTTGCTTTGGACTTGTGTGGACTATGCTTCGCCTGTTTGAGTTTGTGAGTAACCTCTGAATTAGGCACATTCATCTGCACCTGAATCGCCTTAGCTAGATTCCCAACCTCTATAACTGGATTTACTAGTTCCTTTTCTCTATAACTGGATTTACTAGTTCCTTCACTGATGCAATCCCTTTGATTTTCACTGGACTCATTTTCACTCCAGGTGTTTTATCCCCAAAAGTTACCATATTTTTTATCGGAATTGGCCTCGATTGATCAATTTTAGTAATTGCCTTCATTCTCATGTTTGTTGTAATTGGACTGGTACCTCAAATTGAAGTATTTCCATCACTACGTTTGCTATATTCTGTTACCTGACGCATAATCGCCCCTCTCCACTTTTTACGGTGGATTTTCCGGCTTGCTCCTCGTATTCATGGTGAGGCATACGTTATGCTAACATGCATCGAGAGAGAACAAAGTTAATCGTCCTCATAAGCGCTTCTAAGAGAAAGTTTTAGAGAGGTTTGCCTAAGAAGATTTTTTCCCGGTATTAAAATTAAATGGATTTGAAGAGTAAAATGTGTGTTATTAGATTGAGGTAGAATTGATAATCGGTTGACATTTCTATTTTATATAAACGTGAAGGGAGGACGAACACTGCAATGCAAATTGGTACCAAAAGCTATATAAATTGTACACTTTAACTAACTACTTTTTTATCCCACTTAGACATATGTCATGGTACTAAATGTTTATTCTCTTCTTATGTATACACGTATGCACTTCAATTTAATTCTCTTCTTTTGAGTGACGCATATTTATTCCCTCTGTGCACTTTTACTTGTCCACTTTTGACTTTGCACGCGCTTTAAGAATTGATAAATGAAGTGTATATTTTATCATAATATCCATATTCATTGGTGTATAGTCTCAATAGCCTTGAAAAATGATTTGAAAATGAGTAATTAATGTGAAGGGTAAAATAAAAAGATTTTTTTTTTCTTTCTCTTGATATGTTAACGAAGACAAGTAAAGGTGAAAATTTATTTTAAAGTAGTGGACAAGTAAAAGTGAACGGAGGGAGTGCCTTTTATTCTTTTTCGTTTATTTTACTCTCCTTTGCATTCTCTGATTATTGTTTCTTTGCATTTATAAAATTTATTACTTTATATTTTTATTTAGGAATTAAAATTTGTTGATTTACAATATAACGTATATCTTTCTAATTTTGATTTCTTTGTAATAATTCTTTTAATCTATAATTATTAATATAAAAAAATTATAATGTAACTAATTTACCCCTTATTAACATATTATTTTAATTAATTTCATAAAAGTATTTTATTAGTTTTAATTTTATAATATTCAATATATACAACAATGGTTCTTATGTTTACATCTGAACAGTTAATAGCGATGGATATCAACTTGTTGGAATACGTATAAGATATAAAAGTATTTAAAAGAAAAATATGGAATCAAAATATTAATTTTCCTTCATATTCTTACTAATTTTTATTTTCATAGCGATGAACAACTTTCACTGTTATGACAATATGAAAAAAGTCCGACTCTTTCCATCTCAAAGATTTAATTCCATCATATGTTTTTAATTTTTAAACTCTATTTTTAAATTATAACTAAAGTGATGGTACGTAAAATATATTTTGTATATGTTACTATATGTAATAACAATTAGAATGTTGCTAAAAGTTATTTACAGAATACAAACTTTAAAGATTGGTTAATTAAAGTGAATAACTAAATTAACCATGTTGGGCCCATGCGTTGCACGGGCCTACTTTGCTAGTATATAAATTGTGTATGGTAAAAACCGGACATATGCAAGACCGGGGACCGGAGATAAAAAGAGAGGCATGGTCACCGAGTTTGCCCTTAGAACTGATGGAATTGCACCGGCTGCGGCTGACCTGAGAAAAGTGAAGCAAATCTGTTTGGTCCGATATCTCTGGACCAAACTCCGCATCATAGCCAGTCCGGTTTCTCCATGACCAGTTGATCATGGCCGTTAGTCCGGTTTCTCCATGACCAAGTTGATCGTGACCATTAGTCTGGTTGATCAGTTACAAAATTGCCACGCGTCAAAACCGTTCTGCCACATTGTACTGCCAATCGTACGGGTGTCAGACCGTACGGCCCAACCTTATCCTTTTAGGGTTTTCTTTATTCTAAAAGGGCTTTATGTTGTATGCAAGGCCCATAAGGCAAAACTATAAATAGGGAGCATTTCCCTACTTTTAAGGGTTGGCTTTTTGGAATCTAGAGCATTGTAATAGCAAATCAAAATATTATTTCTCTCTTTAGTCCGAATCTGTGGAGTATTATTGTTTAGCTTCACTCTTCTAATATCACTTTACTTAATCATCCATAGCAATATATGCAACGTATTTATCCAAGTTATTAACGCATATATTCATATCTACAAACCATTGTGCACAAATCCATATATATATATATATATATATATATATATATATATATATATATATATATATATATATATATATATATATATATTCCCTCAAAAACCAAAATAGATTAAAGTTTGTCCACATATCCTATACCTCACTTACAAATTCAATTGATTACCTAATTTCGGGGTAAACAGTTTGGCGCCCACCGTGGGGCTAGGATAATAGTGGTCTTTTAATCTTTGGCTTCTCTCTCTTACCCGTTAAGACTAAAGAATCTTTTGTTCATCTCTGTGGAAACGGACCTAAATGGCAAGCAGTGGACAATCTGGTCACGTCAACAACAACGAGATTATGGCCGAAAATGAGAACAGTGGGCTACGGGGCTTACCAGCAGATCCTATCGACCCAAACTCCATTGATTTGAGGGAGGCCCTCAACCCAGAACACCGTGAACCGGAGAATGCGCCCCCGCCACATCGATCCCTTAAATACTCACAATTCATTTACTTTGTCCCGGCATAAGGTCGAAAGTGCCGGACACCCCGGATGATATTAACTTACGTTTAATTTTTGAAATGTTGCAGGAACAGAGAGCAGCTATCGCCGAGCAAGGAGTCGCAATAGCCCAGTTACAAAGCAAAAATAATGAAACGATCCGGAGAGGACGAAAGGTGCTCCTCCCGAACCCAGAAGGGATGAAACACGAATGATCGAGAGTAATGGGGAGAGTAATGGGTCCGGAGCTGGTTCGTCCACTGAGGTTCTGAGAATGCTCGAAACATTGGCGAAGTCGCGGCACTAACCGAGAAGAG